>NC_047576.1:18627500-18927500 GCF_011004845.1 Esox lucius
TGCAGAGAGAGAGAACGAAAAGGGTATTGAGAAGACCACACAAACACACACTCAATTACCATTGCACACACACATACATACATGTATATACAGACAACTAGAGGTGGAGGAAAGCAACCGGATAAACATTTTCACTGTTGGTTTTCCAAGCACTTTGTTGATGCCAAACAGTCCTTTCTCCTGGAAATCTTTTTTTTCCATCTCTCCAATTTCCGTTTAAAATGAGGACTTGTGGGAATGTAATCTACTTCAGTGGGTTGTTATGGTAGCCAGTGCCTTTGTGTTTTGTTATGATGTGTGTTTATGCATACATTTTTGCACTGTGCGTGTGTGCGTGCGTGCGTGTGAGTGAGGGAGGGATGCTGTAGGGGTGGGTGGAAGGGAGGGAGAGAAATGGTATGTTTAATGTGATTGTGATTTGGCGGTTTGCATAAAAAAATAGAAACAGAAATAAAAAGAATAATGGAATGAGTAAATAAATAAAGAGAGCTATCTGGGAGCTGTGCTATAGAGATATCAGAACATTCACAGGGAACTGGGCTGGAGTGTTTTATCCAGTTAAGCCTGCCAACTCGAGAACAGGGAAAATTGGAAACAGTAAAAGCCCGTGATATTGGAACTGAGATGACCATTTTGAAGGAATGTAAGCTGGTGAAACAGATTTGGTCGGCCTCAATCAGCTTAGCAGCTTTGTGGAAATTGGCTGCGCCATAGCGCGCTCATGATGGATGGATGTCGTTTTCCTTTTCTTTTTCTCTCAAACCGTCACCTCAAAGTAAAACCCGTCTTACTTTTGGTATGGTGAGACTGATGCTGGTTTAATTATGTTGCAGGGAGCTGGGGACTGTGTAGCCGCACTGAACTTGGCTGGAGCTATCATTTAAGTCATTTTTGACTCTGTTGAGCCTATTCAATTCGTACCCTTCATGTTAGTCCACCTTCATCTAACCATAGACCTGAGGTTCCCAACCGTTTTCCACCAGGGTCCCCTATTTTACATTCAATGAATTATTTGCCCCTCCACACAAACAAATCCCAAAACCCAGCAATAAATGAATTTTCATTTCAGTTCATGTCTTCCTTTTCGTTTCTTGACAGGGGGTCAACATAATACAAACCCCGATTCCAAAAAAGTTTGGACACTGTACAATTGTGAATAAAAACAGAATGCAATGATGTGGAAGTTTCAAATTTCAATATTTTATTCAGAATACAACATAGATGACATATCAAATGTTTAAACAGAGAACATTTATCACTTTAAGGGAAAAATAAGTTGATTTTAAATTTCATGGCATCAACATATCTCCAAAAAGTTGGGAGAAGGCCATGTTTATCACTATGTGGCATCCCCTCTTCTTTTTATAACAGACTGCAAACGTCTGGGGACTGAGGAGACAAGTTGCTCAAGTTTATGAATAGGAATGTTGTCCCATTCTTGTCTAATACAGGCTTCTAGTTGCTCAACTGTCTTAGGTCTTGTTTGTCGCACCTTCCTCTTTATGATGCGCCAAATGTTTTCTATGGGTGAAAGATCTGGACTGCAGGCAGGCCATTTCAGTACCTGGATCCTTCTTCTATGCAGCCATGACATTGTAATTGATGCAGTATGTAGTTCTGGCATTTTCATGTTGGAAAATGCAAGGTCTTCCCTGAAAGAGACAACGTCTGGATGGGAGCATATGTTGTTCTAAAACTTGGATATAACTGTCAGCATTGATGGTGCCTTTCCAGATGTGTAGGCTGCCCATGCCACACACACTCATGCAACCCCATACCATCAGAGATGCAGGCTTCTGAACTGAGCGCTGATAACAACTTGGGTTCTCCTTGTCCTCTTTAGTCCGGATGACATGGCATCCCAGTTTTCCAAAATGAACTTCAAATTTAGATTTGTCTGACCACAGAACACTTTTCCACTTTGCCACATATCATACCATACCATCTTCTTCCGCTTATCCGGGGCCGGGGCGCAGGGGCAGCAGTCTAAGCAGGGATGCCCAGACTTCCCTCTCCCCAGACACTTCCTCCAGCTCTTCTGGGGGGACACCGAGGCGTTCCCAGGCCAGCCGGGAGACATAGTCCCTCCAGCTTGTCCTAGGTCTTCCCCGGGATCTCCTCACTTTGCCACAGTCCATTTTAAATGATCCTTGGCCCAGAGAAAACGCCTGTGCTTCTGGATCCTGTTTAGATACGGCTTCTTTTTTGACCTATAGAGTTTTAGCCGGCAACAGCCAATGGCACAGTGGATTGTGTTCACCGACAATGTTTTCTGGAAGTATTCCTGAGCCCATGTTGTGATTTCCATTACAGTATCATTCCTGCATGTGATGCAGTGCCGTCTGAGGGCCCGAAAATCCCGGGCATCCAGTATGGTTTTCCGGCCTTGACCCTTACGCACAGAGATTGTTCCAGATTCTCTGAATCTTTGGATGATATTATGCACTGTAGATGATGATAACTTCAAACTCTTTGCGATTTTTCTCTGAGAAACTCCTTTCTGATATTGCTCCACTATTTTTCGCCACAGCATTGGGGGAATTGGGGATCCTCTGCCCATCTTGACTTCTGAGAGACACTGCCACTCTGAGAGGCTCTTTTTATACCCAATCATGTTGCCAATTGACATAATAAGTTGCAAATTGATCCTCCAGCTCTTCCTTATCTGCACATTTAACTTTTCCGGCCTCTTATTGCTACCTGTCCCAACTTTTTTGGAATGTGTAGCTCTCATGAAATCCAAAATAAGCCAATATTTGGCATTACATTACAAAATGTCTCACTTTCAACATTCAACATTGTGAATTAAATATAAGTTTATGAGATTTGTAAATCATATCCATTCCTTTTCTTCTCACAATTTGTACAGTGTCCCAACTTTTTTGGAATCGTGTTTGTAGTTAGATGGCTTGCAAACAACTGTTAAGTGACAGTGATGTTCAGTTGTGTTGGTAGGACAGCTTTGGCATCCAAGTGAATTAAGGTGTAGTGCGTTTTCATTAAAGGGTTATTTTGTAGATTTTTTGCATTGTAATATCTGAAATGTTTGTAATACATCTGCAGTAACAGTGAAATGATAGTTTTTCACAATATTTATTCACAATAAATTATTTGGGGCTTATACAAAAGCGCATCATGAAATTACAAGGAAAAGAATGTTAACCAGTGAAAACAGTGAAGCGCTGTGCTTTAATCTTTAATCCGGACTGTGGATGTTTGACGTCAAGCTGCGTGAAGGGCATGGCTGTGAGGTATTATTATCTTAGAAATCTTTAGGGAGCAGTACAGGCAGTAAAACAACTACCTTCAGCTCCTGGAATACACATGTGATTTGCAAGCTTCACTTGTCCAGGAAAGCTGTAGCCTATAAACTGTGAAGTATTTTTGTATGCCTCTGTGGAGTATTGGTATATACTATATTTGTGGATGTACAATATGTACAGTCATGGCCAAGAGTAATTGTCAACCTTGCACTTTATCCGAATAATGCAACATTTCTTGAAAACTGCTGACATTTTACAATATTTTGCGATCTACATATAGTACCAATCAAAAGTTTGGACATGCCTCCTCTTAAGGGTATTTTTTATTTATTTTATATTTAAAAATTATTTTGAAGACATCAAAACTGTTAGATAGTATCCACTTTGATTCAGGGAACATAATCATAACCTGAACATCAGTGGAGAACGTTTTTATTAGCATGGGTATTCAAGATGTTACTTTCTGTGTGTGTGTGTGGGTGTGTGTGTGTGGCAAACGCCTCACACCCCCCTGTGAGATGTCCTCTGTGTCCTACAAAAGGATTGATGACAAATTACCTCCTCTGTACAACCTCCCAACTTAAAGATAAGCTCCTCTCTTTGGCCATCTCTCTATTCAGCCTCTGTAGGTTTCAGTTAGTATTCTTATGCATTAGGTTTACTTTGATACCTTTTCTGACTATAACATCACAGTTCCCCATTTAAACGTGTAACACAACGGTCAATTCCGGTAAATGTACTAGTGGGAATTTCAATATTTAATAGGGAAAGGTTCACTATTCAACCTTGTCAACCTTGACAGCTGATGACCATTTAGCACCAAGAAACGTATCAATGTCCAATATTGGTATGGTGGCGGTATGATGATCTCATATGAGATCACCATTCCAGTCCATATTGGAAAACAGTTGATTGTTAGGAATGAAGCTAGATTCCCTTCAAGTGTCCTGTGTCTTTCATCTTCTCTGTCTTTTATCAGTGATGGGAAGTTCCTATATCAGTTATTACAGTCGATTTCTTGTGGTCTTCCTAGAAAAATGCTGGTGTACTGTAGGTGTATATCTGTGATCAGTTTCCAGCACTTCACTTTGACTCAGTAGATCATTGACTACCTTTCCAGTCGTCTGGCCCAAATGGTTGTCTGACCTGTAGTGTGTGATGCCCTTTGAGACTCCTTTGGGTGACTATGAGACTTTGAACAGAAATCTGTTTACCTAAGCCCCCTCTCTGTGTCTCTCATCTCACTGTCCATAGTTCTTCTGCAGTGTGAGGGTGGATCCATTACATCTGACCCTGGCATCGTTCTGCCATGCGCGTGGTAAAAGCGTAGTTGTATTGATCCTTCTTGAACATCCTGCTTTGCTCAAACCCATTGTCCTGTTTTCCTGTTGGTGGAGTGATTTGTAACCAGAAAGGGTTTTGTTGTATCCCAACCGGTGCTGTTGGCACCTGGCAGTGGAAAGAGATTCCCTTGTCTGAACAGATCTGAATTGGTTTTGAGTCAAATCAATCTGTTGTACTCCAACATTAAACATTTGTTTTTAAAAAAATTACTTTAAAAAAAAACAAATCCCATGAATATGAGCCATAACGGACGTCAATGTTCTGTTATAACTATGCAAATGGGAAAAATCTATTTCCATGTAACTCTTCACACGTACCAATTTGATTCAATTTGAGCTCTTTTCTTGGTTCTTCCTAATCCCTAATAATTAGTAATCATACATCCCCCTGCTTTCTCTTCATTCGTCAATGGATAATGACACATGAGAGAAAGCAAAGTAGCGTCAATTGAAGCCAAAGGATGACGCCATCCTGTGTCCCCAATGGCCATCATAATAGTAACATAACTGAACATTAGTTAAATCCAGTATGTACACTAATGTTCAAAAGCTATTGGAGCTGATTTTCAATGGAGTATCTAAATAGGTGTACCGAGGCCCATTATTAGCAACCATCACTCCTGTGTCCCAATGGCATGTTGTGTTTGCTAATCCAGGTTTATCATTTTAAATGGCTACTTGATCATTAGAAAGCCCTTTAGCTCTTATGTTAGCACAGATGAAAACTGTTGTGCCGATTAAAGAACCAATAAAACTGGCCTTCTTTAGACTAGTTCAGCACCTTCAGCATCGGCATTTGTGGATTTAATTACAGGCTCAAAATAAGAAAGAACTGTCTTCTGAAACCCATCAGTTTATTCTTGTGCTGAAGATGTTGTACTCAATCACTTTAAAGGAGCTACAGAGTTCAGTAGCTGTGAGTGGAGTAATGGTGCACCAGTAAACCATATTAAGAGTTGTGTGGGAGTGTGGCAAAAATAAGCTTGAAAGCATGTCTAGATTTTTCCAGAAAACGTGAGTGACCCAGATGCAGTGTGGGAACATATTTTGTTGTCAGATGAGAGTAAGCTAGAACTTTTTGGCCAAAGGTCATCCTACAATGACCCAGTCAAATTTGAGAATGTGGCACTATTAAATGTGCACACAAGCATTGTCTGACCAACATGAACAACCCAGAGAAAATCAGCCAAGAAGAATAGGTCAAAATCACTGCAAAGCTTCGTGCATACTCTGGAAGACTTAAAGCTGTTATTGCAGATAACCAGTGTCACCTTGCAATAATTGATTTAGTGTTTCAGTGTTTTAAAATAACATATCAAACACAACGAAATTTCAGTGTATAAATTTTTATTCAGGAATATGAGAGAACTGGTCTGAATACTGTAGTGGGGTGCGTTTGAGGCCTGAGGGCGTTTCATTAACACGAGAACCAGTTAAAGACTGGGTTTTGGGTTTTGTGAAAACTAAAACCAATGAAAAGAAAATACTTAGACTCAGAAGGTGTCTCCAGCTTGCAATGTTTTTCCCTCAGGCTCATCGGGCTGCTCTTTGGTTGATGCATGCTCGTCATCTTTCTAGTGATCCTTTTAGTAGCCTGGCGACCTTGGGACAGAGTGAATATGGGCAGGGCCCAATTTATTGCACCTGTTATTAATTATTGCGCTTGTGTCTCTGCCCATAAAACCAAGCCAGGCTGGGTATTAAGGAGGCTTGATGAGATGAGACTCCAGTGGAAACTTGTGTTGCAGCTCCGGTTTGAAGGACATTCCAGTCAACATGACAGATTGCTCTGAGCCAGTACACAGTGGAGAGAGTGGCTTCCTACCATGTTAAAATGCACCACTCAGGTATGGTTTCTCCCCAAACATTCAGAGGTCAGAGGGCAAAGAAAGAAAGCGGTGATTAGTCCCTTTAGTACAGAGCTTATCTCTCTGGCACGCCTGTTCCCCTCATTATAGCTAACCTGATTGGTCCTGATGAGAGGCAGCTGTATTGAGGTGGGTCAGACCCTACTGGCTGCCAATGGAATGTTCCGGCTATTGCCTGTGTTTTCTCTGGGCTTGCTCTCCCTGGCCCTGAACCCCCAATGACAGCAGACGGGAGACGCTGATAGGACGGGTGCGCCACAGTACTTTTGCAACGCACTGTGTACTATGCAATACTGTATACTATTTAGATATATGATGGATATACATTTTATATATTTGAGTGTTATTATGCAAAGTGCAAGGTCAATGGCATACAGTAAAACATTAAAAGACATCTCAGGTAAAACACCCGGCGATGTTTATGTGGGAATGAATACTTGTTCTGAGAGCGATTGTATGGGTGTTGGGGCATCGCCAAGTAGGTTTTTTCCCACGTAAATAGATGGCTGGTCCAATTTCTCCAGCAAGACACCCGGCGGTGTTTATGTGGGAATGACAGCTTGGTCAGCATGTTCTTAAATGGTTTGTTGGGAACAACTTCTGTAGGGGGCGTTAAGTTGGTTTACTCCCAGGTAACAAGATGGCTGGTCCATCTCAGGGGACTACTTTTGGATGGTGTTATCAAAACAAGTAGGAAATAGATCACTGTTGCTGTGACTAAGTAGGCATAAAAATGACATAGACTTCTCAGATTTATTGATATTTCTAATTGGTCTTTACACTTTCTCACCACTTAAATCACCTATATTCTTAATACAATGTGAAATGTACAGTTAACACATCAGTTTAAGTCCCCCGTGGAGTCAAAAATGTAATTTCTCAATTTACTTGACTTTTCCCACACTAAGAGGATGAAACCGCACCCTGAAATTGTGAAAATAATGAGAATTATGCCTGAGCGAGGTCTGTTTCAAGAAGATTTCAGGTGGGATGGAGCTGGTAGCTTTAATTGCCTGGTAGCTGTTAATTGGTTAATAAACCAATCAGCGACGGAGTTAAAAACCTAGATTACATTTCCTCAGATGACCACTCTCAAACAGTCCTATCAAAGTTCAATCAACAATCACAGTATGGTACCTAATACCCAAAAAAGGTTTTGACTTTCACATAAATACTTCTGCAATGGTGCTTTAAGAAAGGTGCATTTTTGCAGTTCTTTGAGGAAGAGGGAAAAATGCTCAGTCCTTGATTTGTCCATTAGATTATATTTGATTTAACTATTGTCATTGTACAAGTACAGTACAACAAAATGGACTTAGCATCTTACCAGAAGTGCAAATAGAAGAGGGCATAAAATTGGCTGGGAGATGGGCACCAGTGATGTGCTGGGCGGTTTTCACCACCCATTGCAGGGGCCTTCTGGTCGGCTACGGAGCAACCACCAAACCACTGTGGCGCAGTTTGTCAGAATGATCTTGATTTTGCAGCGGTAAAAGTTCACAAGGATCTTGGAAGACTGACAGGCTGCTGCGCCTTTCTGAATAGGGCAGAGCTATGGAGGGTCCAAGAAAGGTCCCCGGGATCTGTGACAGGAATTTGAAGCTGGACACACGCTCCACCTCAGTGCCATCGATGAGAACTGGGGCGTGACTGCAGCCTTTAGACTTCCTGTAATCCACAATGAGCTCCTTGGTTTTCTTTGTGTTGAGGGCCATGTTGTTGTCAGAGTACCATGCCAACAGGCACTTGACCTCCTCCTTGTAGGCTTACTCGTCATTGTCACCGATCAGGTCTTCCACCATGAGCATGGTAATTGATATGAGTCACATTCATAGACTTTCTTCCACCAAGGGAGGAGGGAACATTATGTGGTAACCAGAATTGGTAATATATAATTTGCCTCCCACACAAATAGAGGGTTTTGATGCCATCTGGTTATTGTGCCATGTAATATCAGTGCTCACCAGAGCTGGACTCCTGCACCTCTTGAAAGTGGCATAATTGGGTTGTAACTGCGATGGCAGGTTTGATCTGTCACCCTGTGAAATGAGGCCTTGGTCCATGTCTGGACATACCGGTTTAACCCCCCCCCCTCCCCGCCCCACACTCCTGCTACCTGATGTCCTTCACCGCTGACAGGGGACAGCCTGCCACCCCTTGCGTCTGCCGGCAGATGAGTGTAATCACGGCCAGTGTGGCGCGGTGCGGCAGCGCGGCAGAGGGAGCCCGACTGAGGGAGGGCTTACGGTGCTGAGCTCTTGGATTAGAGGTGGCACAAGCAGTTTATCAGGTCTCCCCGCGCTGGCACCTACACTCTGCAACAGGTCTATTCCTCTGTTTACTCTACATTGCTAAAAAAGCAATGCTTTGGAACAGGATTGCCATTTTGTGTTGTCTTTATGGCTCTGTTGTGCTGCGGGAATGCTTTCAAGGCTTCCGTCTCAGTCACTATGAAAGAGGAATGGAAAAGCCTGACCAGTTTCTGTTTTCAAATGGAAAAGCTGTTCTCCCCTTCTCTTCCATCAGTGTCACATAGAGACATGGTCATCGTCTCCACGAGCACATCTGTGAACAAAGGTAGACGGGGCATGTGTAAACCCTCTGTCATTTCCTGGTAAAAAAAATTCTACACAATTCACTCAATTCCTATTAGTCTGGGAAAAAAGCAGTGAATATTGTAAGGAATCATTGTGCCATCTCAATTGATGTGCGAATCGCTGTGCAATATTTCTGAACTGAGTCGACCAAAAGTGAAAAGTGGGCAGCGGAAGAGGAAGTGTTGATTTGAATATGAAATTAGCATAGCCAGTTCAGCCAAGAAACCTGGTAATTTGGTTGGATCACTCCAATCACAATATCAGATTTCATACTGGTCTATTTAATCATTAGATTACTCACTTGTTTTGATGTACTGATGGCCGTTCTAGCATGCGCGTGAGCATTGGGAGTTGTCTTGCTGTTATTGTTTTCTTGTATTCCTTGTGGAGTAATAAAGTGGAGTATGTTTTTGAATAATGAAGTGGACTAAGTTATTAATTATCCTCCCGGGAGATCCTATTCCGGATAGGCTGAAGAGGTTGGGATATTGTTCCGTTTCCAAACTGTTGTTTTCGTTTTCGATTTTTGTTAGCCAGTGTTTTGGAGGTTATGCTACCATCAGCGTCTCTCAGATTTGGTGTTTTGAGGAGCGATGTTCTGCAGGGTTTGGTGGATAGACGTGGGACTTACGCGCCTTTGAGGGCAGAGGGGAAGAGCTGGGTCCCTCTGATCTCCGGATTGGCGCAGTGCTCACTGCTTTATGGACAGGGGAATTGCTTCATATATCTTAGGCTCCACTCTGTTGTGTGTGGGTTGTTACCTAAGGGTAACTGCCCGGGCTATTAGCAATATATGGGGTGGCACCTTGGGCATAGGCTAGTGTCAGGCGAGAGCAGGTAAGTCAGTGACGAGGGAGCCACGCACCCTGGCTGGTCTTTCTCTGTATGTGTCCTTTCTGTGGGTGGATGCGAGATGTCAATGCTGTTGTAGATGGTGTTGAATGTACCGCTGTCTGATGATAAACCATGGGCCCCTCCTGTTCTCTTCAGGGTTCTTGTTTCATAGCAGTGGTGAGATGGTTGGGATGGCATCTTCTTTGATGTATACTTCAGCTCCCTCATGTCGTGTTGATGCTGCACTCGCACAGGGTTGGGGTTTGCATGAATGGTTCTGAAATTCTTGATTTGCGGGGATGCTCCTACTGTATTCTTTTGTTTCTTAATCGCGGCTGTTGGGTGGCACTCTCTAGTTTAGTTGCTTATGTGGGGTGCGTTGTGGTCAAGAGGGTACCGTGTTGCCAAAATTGGGTGTTTCAATCTATAAACAGGTTTATCTTTGTTGTGTACAGTCAATCAATACAATTTATTTTATGAAGCCCTTTTTACGATAGCGGTTGTCACAAAGTGCTTTTACAGACACCCGGCCTAAAACCCAAAAAAGCAAGCAACAAGAGTTAAATGCACAGTGGCTAGGAAAAACTCCCTTGTAGGGTGCAAAACTAGGAAGAAACCTAGACAAGAACCAGACTCTGAGGGGTGGCCAGTCCTCTTCTGGCTGTGTTGGGTGAAGATTATAAGCGTACATAACCTTATAGACCAAGTCAGTTTTTTGCATAATCAGAAAAATAGCAGGTCAGTACATGCTCTAGCTGCAGTATGTATAGACTGACCCCACTATGCTACCAGGCTGGCTAATAGATTTTCGCCAGAACAGCATTCTATCTCATGCGGATGCTACAGGAGTGAGACTCCTATAAATGTTCCTAGATAAGAGAAAAGCACCACTCTGATTTGGATGGAGTCTATCTCTCTTCAACAAGTCAGGCTTTGGCCTTTATAGGGTCGAGTCCCAAAAAGAAGGCCAATTATCTATAAACTCTACTTTTTGCGATGGGCAGAATTCTGTTTTCAGCCAGTGATTTTGTTGTGAGTCTGCTGTAGATCTCATCACCACCCCTAACTGGGAGGGGGCCAGAGACAATTACATGATGTTGCCACAACTTCCTAGCTAATTTACACACTGAAGCCTTTCTGGTTCTGGTTCGTAACCTCTAACTGTCTCATCCTGATGTTGTTGGTGCCAATGTGAATAACAATATCTCTATACACTTGTTTACCAGTTTTAGACTTTGCCAGCTCTGGCCCTAGATTAGGCTAACCACCTGGAAATGAGAGTGCATACATGGGTTTTGAGGAGTCGATAAATAGGTTTATTCCCAAGTAACAAGATGGCTGGTTCATCAACAGTGCTTGAATATGTGTTGGGTACTGTTATCAATAAGTCATTTGATGACGCTCAGTTGTGCATGGTACTATCTGGCAGTGGTTTTTGCTGTTTTGGGGGATCGGTATTGCATACCTTGCTCATTGATCTATGGGGATTGCTATTAATAATTTTACATTGATGTTATTATTGGTGTTATCATATACATGATCACCTGATGTACAGTGCTGTGCAAAGTTCTCTAATAAATGTTTTAACTAGTAAGTGGTGTTATCTGTCTGAACTGCTTCCACATGGGGAATAAATTGTGAACATTTCTCCTTTAACCATAATTGGGTTGACAATTTTTTCCCAGTCATGCTTGCCTGATAAAATAAGGCAAATTGACTAAGGCTTGGTAGTAGGAGCTCAGAGTATTCCTGATAAAGATAAAGGTTATGATTTCGATGTTGAAAGACATACTTATCAACCATTAAACTTAGTGACAACTGCTGATGTAAAAAGGGCTTTATAAATACATTTGATTGATTAAACAATTGATTGATTGAATCAGAAATTCATAATTACAGGTAACCTGCCTCTCCATAGGGAACTAAATGTTTTCTTTTCTGTAGAAACATGGTCTCTACCTTTTTTATAAGGAAACAAACAAAAGGAAATGAGGTCACACATTGCATTTTGAAATTATAGCAAACTTCATTTTCAGATTTTATCTTGTGAAGCTAAACTCCTTTATCAGAAGGTATCCCTTTCCCTCTTTTTAGCTTCATTCATTTGAAGCCTCCTAGTAATTGCATATCCCCCTCTGATATAAGTCATGCTTTGGAACAGAAACACCACGAAAGAGACTCAAGCCAACTTAGCTTGTAGGCCTACTTCTGCGCTATTATTGGGCTTGGAATAGGATGACTATCACAACGCACAGAATGTATCCTAGTGTTCACCGTAGGAGCGCTATTTAGCAGATGAAGGATGTGACTTTGGATTGGACAGTGTACAACCTCATCTCACTGTCCTCTGACAGTATCTGCACCGTATGGACCGAGGGAAACTGTGAATCACTAGGAGTCCCGTCCTCATCCCGAATGATGAAAGAGTGACGTTATATCTGTACGACACTGCTACTACAAATATCAGAACGACACAGGAGGCCCATTTATATACATTAAAAGAGCCAAACATCTCACAGTTTGACTTTTGATGTCTGCGCCTTTGATTCTGCCTGTCACGGGTGGTGCTGGTGGTGGAGGGGGTGGTGCCTAGGAGGCCTTTTGAGTTCCTAAAAAGGCTGAAATTGGTAGAGCAGCACTGGCGAGCCCAGCATGCGAGGCGTCAGGCGAAGGAGCTGAGCGGAGAGCCGCTCTAAGGGAAGTGGTGGGGCCATGTGGTGCGCTGTGCATCTGCATGAAATTATCCAGCACCGAATCAGGACATGGATCATCGTTTACACAACGTAATGAATACAGATTGCGCTCCGGATAGAGATGCTCTGCAATCTGCTGCGCCACAAATGAAACAACTGCTGCTCTAATCAAATAGTATTTTCATGCCAGCGCAGCCTTAAGTTGGACAAAATACAATTTCTGATTCAGGCTTATAAATGTTGTAATTAGGCTATTGTGTAAAAGCAAAGGAGGGGCCTGGTTCTGGCACCCTCAGAGTGTATGAGGCCTCCCCGGTTCGTTATGGTAACCCGTTGGTGACCTGATTGAAGGAATACAGAGTCCAATCGCAGCAGGTTTAACGATAGCATTCAGACACAACCATTATGCCAAATCGAGGCCTGGGAGCACACATTTCAGTCTGTTTATTAAACAGCAAGAAGCTACTAAGCTGCACCGTCGTGCGCTCTGATGCTGCTTCCCTTTCTGTTTATGTGTCTAATTCAATCAGCAAACATCCTCCTCTCCGCGCTGTTTGTTCATCGCGGCTAATTACTTCGATAAAGTGTTCTCATGGTGTTTTATATGGTCTTTATATCCAATCGGGGTGGAGATGGTTATGATTTAGCAGTGTGGAGTTAAACAGTCTACACTTGGTTTGCTGACTGACTTTACATAGCTAGATAAAGCTCAGCAAAGGGTTTCAGTTGTGCTTACTCTGTACTGCACTATTGAGTTGGTATTATACGGCAGAACCATCCAGGCCTTTTAATGCATTATTGTATCATCAAAACAGATTCTTCCTAGCGGGCCAACCCTCTGTAGGAGTGAAGCCTAATTCTCAACATGGCCTCATATGGAATAGCCGATTAAATCACTGTGTTGCTGGTCTAATTATCACTCATGTAACCAAATCAACCGTAAGACTAAATTAGCAGGGAAATTAGAAGGGAATAAACTGAGATATTAAAGGGGAGGGCGGAGGATAAACGAGTTTCACAACAGTGAGATACAGTACCTCTAATGTACTGTGTGTGCTTCAACAGCCGGACAGGAGGTTGGCTTTGTTTTGAAACACGCCAGACCTGCAGCCCGACATTTGCATTTTCATTCTATTCAGTGGCTTTCACTTATTACTTTAAAATTGTTTTTGAATCTCTTAATTCCCTGGATGGCTCGCCGTATTGAACACTATTTGCTCTGTATTACTCGATGTAGGAGGCTGTGGTGGGAGCTGCTGTCAATCTGTGTTCACAGCTAATGTTGTTAAGTAAAGCCAATCTAGTTGTTTTCCCTGCTTGTTTTTGTCTCCCTGCCCCCTCCTCTCACACACACACGCGCGCACACACGCACACGCATGCACACACACACGCTGGGAGAGTCATTGAGAGCCACTGCAGTGAGGGCTCACAGTGGGGTGCTGGGCCAGTGGAATACATACAGGCTCTCACAATGAACCATGCCAAATGCCAAAATTGGGCCTAGATGATTTTACATAATTATTTTAAGGTAGAGGCAGTGAATATTAGTTTTTGTTTAATGTTATTAAATAGCCCAATAAGCTGAACTCATTGAGTTTAACTTTCTTAATATGAACGATTTGGTAATTGCTGAAATTTTTTATGGTTTTAAATAGATTCCTTCAGTTTTGTTCAATGATGTTTACAGTGGAATACAGTATGGTTAAAAATACCAGGTGTGTTGCTGCTGGTTTAGCACTTTGAAGGGCTGGTGTGTTGCAGTTAGCCTAGATATCAAGGTGATGTGATGTCTCGGCCTTGGAGGTGACACGTGTGGTGTGACTACCAGAGAAGGGGAGGGTGGAGATGGTCGTGATGGGCGTTGGTCCGTGCAGGATTTTATCTCCCAGCAGCACCTTGGGGTCGGTGCCGCCTGAACTCTGCAGTTCCATAAATCAGAGGCGGGGCCTTGACAGTGTGTATTCTTCCTGTCATGGCTGCAGGTAGATCCAGAGAGGCAGAATGTCAATGAAACAAAGGAGCACTTATTCACGCTATAGCGATTCAGTGCAGACCAAAGCCCCAGGGGATAACTCATCGTTTTTTGTATTTTTTTACTTTCTCCTCTATATAATGTCTGGGCTGCGTCTTGCATGAATTTTTCATGACTTTGCTCACCAAGGGCTGGCTCCTATTATTGTCTGGACACGCATGCAAACTTTCTTTTTTCTCACACACTTGTGCAAACACACACACACAGACACACACCATGAATGCAACATGTTTTTATTTTTCTTGTTTTTGGTGGGTGAATCATGTAAAACAACGTGCCCCAAAAAATATAATTTGAGAACCGAAGCAGAATATATCAGGTTGATTAGTATTTAATTTTGAATACAGCCTATGTACACACTGCTTGAACATCCTGTGTGCGATATCTCCACCAGTGCTTTTCCAGAGATTGTCTGCTGTGAGTAAACAGATGTTGTTTGTCTTTTGGATGTAGAGATTTAGCTTCTCCAGGGAGCTGATAGACCAATGCTTCTGTCGATATATTCAGAGTCAAAAGTTACTTACTGTTAATACACAGTATTATGGAATTGAAGAGTGTTATAGAAAAAGTTGAATGTTAAACTACAGAGTACTTAAGCCCATATACCTTATTAGCCCCCTTTCATCTGTGGATTCATATTAAAAAGAAAATAAATATGTTTGAAAAAAACATATAAAGACGTGCTCTACCAGCACACTGCCTAGCCATTCTCACTAATCACCTTGTGCCATCTATTTAGGTGTGGCTGTTTTTTGGGTGACATGCTGATACAGGAGGGAAACCCAAGGACAGTAGTGCTGGGCTGGGCTTTCCTCAATTCATCCTGCTAGTACAGGAAAACTCTAGAAGAGACATCATTATTTGAGAATCTGGAATTGCTTCGTGCTGAACTTGCGGGCAGGGCTAATCAACAACCCAAGCGTACTTCTAATGTCAGTGCCTTGAACCCTAGGCTCTCAGACAGCGATGAGATAGATGACGTCTACCAACACTGCATACCAGGGGGGCACCCCACAACAGCAGGTGTGCTGGCACACCGAGTTGGCACCAGCTCGGAGTGTACCCGTTCACTTATAAGGAAAGGATATAGAGCCATTCCTGTACTTCGGGAGCATGGTGTCCCTCGTGTGACAGGACCTCCTAGGGGTTGCAGCACCCGTGGGACCGGGGGCAGTGGTGGCCAGCATACATGCAGAGAACAAGTGCTACCCGACGACGCGCCTTTCCATCATGACCGTGGCAGGGAAGGTAGCCATGAACTTTGGGGTGGTCGCTGCTCTAAAACCACCCCTGCTTCTGGGCAGGGACTGTTCCTTGTTGGACCGGTTGTGGATATCCGCTGATCCACAAAGAGCCCAACAGAGAAAGACTGTGGGGCCCCCCGCCAAACAAGCGTTGGCACATTCCTACCCTCTACCCGGGAGAGCCCGGAGGCGTCCACGGGGGCCGCCACCAGTCAGGGAGGAACCCCAGGTACTCCGGGGCGAGAGAGGCAACCCCACCAGATCAGGTGTGAAATTGACCCACAAACCACACAACTGAGGCAATTGTACAAGGAGTCATCGGGAGAGAGCCCCTTGCCGAGGTCCTCGGGTGGACACGTGTACATCCTGGTGGTAGTGGTTTATGCTACCAAGTACCTAGAGGCAATACTCCTGCGTTCAATGGCCACCATGGGAATTGCCAAAGAACTGTTCCACATGTTTTCCCGGCTAGGACTGCCAGCGACGATCCTAACAGACCAAGGCACCCTGTTCATGTCTCGGGTAATGAAAGACCTATGTCAGCTGTACAGAGTAAAACAGATAGGACCAACCTACCGTGTCACCGCATTGCCACCGAGCCGGGAAAGAGGGTGCACCTACGGCCTTATAGGGTGCCGGAGGCCCATCGGGAGATGGCCCGCAGGGAGGTCAGGGACATGGTGGGCATGGGGGTGGTGGAGCTATCCAACAGCGATTGGTCAAGTCCTATAGTGATGTTGCCAAAACCAGTCTCTATCCGGATTTGTAATGAATTCCCGGCCCCTCAACGCCATCTCCCGATTTGGTGCCTACCCCATGCCGAGGGTCGACGAGCTCAGCGAGAGACTGGGTAAGGCCGGTTCAATCTCGACACTGGACCTGACCAAAGGGTATTGGCAGGTGCCGCTAGCCCCGGAAGACCGCCGTAAAACAGCCTTTGCCACACCGGATGGCCTGTACCAGTACGCCTGTCTTTCCTTCGGACTGCACAGAGCGGCAGCCACCTTCCAGTGGCTTATGGACACCAGGCATATGCAGCGGCATACATCGATGTTGTGGTCATCCACAGTGAGGATTGGGTGAAGCACCATACTGGCCAGCCTGGAGGCAGCAGGGTTAACGACTAACCCC
This sequence comes from Esox lucius, assembly GCF_011004845.1. Classification (NCBI taxonomy): domain Eukaryota; kingdom Metazoa; phylum Chordata; class Actinopteri; order Esociformes; family Esocidae; genus Esox; species Esox lucius. The sequence continues at coordinate 18,644,506 of NC_047576.1, forward strand.
AAAAAGTGCCATCTGGGGCTGAATGAAGCAGAATACCTAGGATACACTGTGAGGAGTGGCTTGATAAGACCCCAGGCAGAGAAGACCCAAGCTGTTCGGGATTGGCCACGGCCACAGGACAAGAAGGAATTACCGGCCTTCTTAGGCCTGACAGGGTATTACAGGAGATTCATCCTGGGCTATGCAACCCTTGCCACTCCTCTGACTGACCGCACCAAGAAAAATTTACCCAACAAGGTAGTGTGGGGTATCGAAGCGGAGGAGGCATTCGGGCGACTCAAGGCCGTACTATGCTCTAGGCCCGTCCTGCGAGCTCCCGATTTCTCTAAACCCTTCACAGTACAAACGGATTCCACTGACACAGGTTTTTGGAGCGGTGTTGTCCCAGGAGGCAGGTTGGGAAGAACACCCAGTGCTATACATCAGCCGAAAGCTCTCTGAGCGCCTTGTGCCCTCTATTTAGGAGTGGCTGTTGGCGATTAGAGGGGTTTTTCATTTTGGGTGACATGCTGATACAGGAGGGAAACCCAAGGACAGAAGTGCTGGGCTGGGCTTTCCTTGATTAATCCTGCGAGTACAGGAAAACTCTAGAAGAGCCATCATTATTTGAATTTATGTTCATTTGATTTCTTTAACCAGCGGTGTGCTGGAACTGCATTAATATGTTTATAATGGGCCGAAGAGAGAAAAGATAAGACCAAATACAGAAAATACACAGAGAACAAATCCCCTGAATTCGTCTCTGGTCTGATCATTTATTGCCACCCGCAACCTGGTATAGCGACAGGAAGCCAAACCATCAAAAATATCTGTACTTTACATCCATATAACTAATTTAAGTCGGATTAGCCATTATTAAGTTATGGTTTTGTGGAAGTGCTTTCTAAGTTGCAGAAATCTTGGGTGTGTAGAACACCCCCAGATAATCAACTTTTTCCTATATTTTCCAGGCTTTTTTTTGTATATTAATATTTTACTTGAATATTTAATATAATTTTTCCCCAACTGAAAAGATTGGTCACATCCAATTTAGCTAGCTTACTGCAGATTTCAAGCAAAAATACTACACATTTTCCAATATTATATTCATGCTAATTGAAAATTAAACTGTTCGAATTTTAGCTAATGTTTGGTATTCTGTCAATTATTCTGACAATTCATTTAATTATTTGGATGAATAGACCATGTTCCACATGATTGCAAGAACTTTAACCTACACAGTAAATAAAGACATGTTACACTTAATGACTAAATTAAATATTCTTTGTTAATATAACAATCACCATAGCAAAGAATATTGCACAAAATGGACTTTCATTGTCCAAGTAAAGGATAGTGGGGAATGAGCACCTAGGGCAATAGAGAAGTGTTTTTTTCTTTACCCTTTTTAAAATCCCATTTTGTTTAATAGCAGATGCGACTGTCGCTTCACAATGAACTTTGACTTTGAAATTAGTTATAAAAATTAAATAAAACATCTAGTAGTTTAGCAGTTAGTCAGCCCTACAAGCTAATGTATTGTACAGTACATTCCCTACCCTCCGTTGTGGGGGACCGCATATCCAAGCATATCCTAAGAAGTAGCTAGCTAAACGGAAACCTAACCTCGCCATGTCAGACTCTGATTGCTCCGCGAATGAATAATTTAGTTCAGTTCAGTCATGCAGTAGCGACATACAACCTGGTTATCTTTACTCTTTAGAGAGACATGTTCACAAACTTTGGACCATACAAAAATGTCCTCAATGTTCGCCACTTTTTTTTTTTTTTAACAGAAGTCTCGAAGCAGTAAATTAAGACAGAATAATTAAAACCCTATATAGATTGATTATTTACACTGATGAGCCAAAACATTATGACCACTCGCAGGTGAAGCGAATAACATTGATCATCTAACAAGGGCTTATGTCAAGGTCTGGGTAGATTAGATGGTAAGTGATGTGTGTGTCACAACACATAGTGCAACCCATTTTGCTGCATATGGGGCTGCGTAGCTCCAAACCGTTCAGATTGCCATGATGACCCAGGTCCACCATCACATGCCTACAATGGGAATGCGAGGATCGGAACTGGATCTTGGAGCAATGGAAGATGGTTGTCTGGTCTGATGAGTCCCATTTTCTTTTACATCAAGTGGATGGCCATGTATGTGTGTGCCGTTTACCTGGGGAAGTGGTGGCACCAGGATGCACTGTGGGCAGATGACGAGCCTGGTTCCAAGCATTCATGTGGATGTCAATTTGACACGTGCCACCCACTTAAACATTGTTGCAGACCAGGTGCACCCCTTCATGGCAAGGGTATTCTCTAATGGCTGTGGCCTCTTTCAGCAGGATAATGCACACTGCACACATTGTTCGGGAATAGTTTGAAAAACATGATGAAGAGGAGCTCCAGGCCTCAAAATTCCCTGGATCTCAAACTGATAGAGCATCTGTGGGATGTCCTGGACCAGCAAGTCCGATCCATGGCGGCTCCACATCCAACTTACAGGTCTTGAAGGATCTGTTGCTAATGTCTTGGTGCCAGATATCACAAGACACCTTCAGGGGTCTTGTAGAGTCCATGCCTTGGAGGGTCGGCGCTGTTTTGGCGGCACGCAGAGGACCAACAGCATATTAGGCAGGTGGTCATAATGTTGTGTCTCATCAGTGTTTTTGGAAATAGCCCTTTTATTTCCTGGGGGCTTGGAAGTGTACATTTGCATAAAAAGCTCCTCTCTTGATCAGTGTGAGTGATGATAAACAATTATTGTTCATCATAACTAATATAACCTTTACTGTACATTTACTGTAGCATTTTGTTCTAGTTTCCAGTGTATATTTTTCCCCAAACATTCCATTTTAAAATATAGTATCTTAGTAAAGTAATAAGTCAATAATTTTTTCTGTTAAACTTAGACATGTTTTTCTAGTGTTTCTTTTTTTCTTTTATAAATTTGCATGGTCATTATGGGGTATTGTGTGTGTATATTGATTAGGGGGGGAAATGGTGTAATACATTTTTGAATATGGCTGTAACGTAACAAAATGTGGAAAGAGCGAGTATAAAAGAGTGGGTCTGAGTACTCCGAAAGCATTTCTGCTGCTGTAGCATTAATTACGTTTCTGAATGTTGACCATTATTCCCTCTTAGCTAAATCGTTAAATAGCTATTATGGCCAGTTTCGCAGACACAAATGAAACCTAGTCTAGGACTAACAAATCAAGCCAAATGGAGAACTCTATTGAGCTAGATTTTTTTTGTCCTAGACTAGACTAGAAATGTGTCTAGTCCGCGTAAAAACGGCCCTTAGAGTTACATACACTGAAATGTTGTTAGATATTCAGGGAATGCCCATTCATCAAATTGATTTCACACCTGCACTTATTGTATAAACATAACAGAATTTCATAAGAAGAATTTCCCTTCTTGTAAATTTCTTTACAGTGTTGGCTAACATACAACTTTGACTGGCTATCAATACTGTCAAACAATTCCTCCCATGGGACCATCTCCATGGGTGGCTCCGGTAAATAGATTATTCTACTCAGTTGAATAGTGTGAACTACTAAGAATGGCTAAAGCCAGCAGAGTGAAATGGTTTGAGTAGAGGCCTAATAAGCATTTGGGTTGCTGGTTTTCCCGATTTAACACGCCAGAGGAGTGCTGTTAGAACACATCAAAAGTAGTATGAATGCTTTTCATGTGACAAATTTGTAATTAAGACTTATTTTTATATTCTCTGCATTTTCAGGCTGGGGGATAGCTCGACAAATAAGTTTAATATCATTCTGTAGTTGATGAGATGCAGATTTTAATTACACCACCATTAGAATGACACCACTTTCCATTCCAAACATTAATCTGAGCACCTTACTTCGACTGTGTTGATGTTCTGATGTAGGGCTCTTTTGAAATGGCTGTATTTACTCTGACACCACACCATCTCTACAGTGTTACAGAATGTTAGAAGGCAACAAGGGCATAATACATACTTGTATGTTGTGACCAAGCCCAAAATCAGAGCTGTGTTTTAAAGGTCAGCTGGACAATTGAAGCTGGGTTTGGATACTAAACAGACAAAAGCACAGCCCCCAAAAGAGCAACCTGAGCGGGGCAGATCAGACGTGAATGATGGAGCACTGACGTTATGGAGACAGACACTGGCACTAGTGGACTGCCAGGTGCCATCATCTCACTGAGCAGACAGGAGTGGCAGGCCCAGGGCAGGGCATCGGATAGGTAGATCTGTTCAGGGTTGTCTCTGCTTACTCATTCTGTCATCAATGTGTTTTTTTATATAGAAGATAAGTAATGCTGTTTGGTGTCTTTGGAAGTACACTTAAATGAAGCAGATGTTTTTTGGATCCAGGAAATGAGCAGGTTTAGTCCTGGTGCTTTGTGTAGATTTCAGGGAAGGGGAAAATTTGCCTCATAACTTGCAGAGAAAGAGGGGACGGGGTTCTGATCGTAGTCCACTCTTAAAATATGCCTTTTTCCTACTTAAACATCACGTCTTAACTTCAGCCAGCCAAGAAGCAATAGCCATTAAGACAGTGCAAGCAAGATGAATTTCCATCATTATCAAATCAAGCACAGAAATGTCCACTGAAATGATTGCTATCAAAAATGTTATGGATAAGTAATTGCATGGTCTCTAATGTAGACAGATAGGCCTTGCAAACTGGCTGCAGCCTATTTTTAAAGCAGGTTTCAGTTAGAGTTGTTTTGGCTGAGCCCATCATCAGCACAAACTACATTAACCTTAGCAGCCATGCCTGTGGGGCTCATGCATCAATTTCTTACTGAGAAATAAAGGTCTTGGCTCAGGGCACACAGGCAGGCAGCACTGTTAATGGCTTATTTACTGTTTAATGGCTATACTGAACCACAACAGCAATTAATGGGGAAATATGGCATTCAAACAGGTAGATTTAGTCTCAGTCCTCAGTGAAAGATATTTGCTAACTTCTTCTGAGTTTCAAATTGTGCTCACTGTAAATAACTTTTGTTGTGGAGCATAGTTTAGCATGCAACTTCCAACTCAGAAAATGGGCTGGTAGACAACACTAACTACGTTCCTATACAGCAGAAGCTGGTTTGGATATTATGCCATGCTTTTTATTTATTCTACAGCTTTCAATTCTGCTTACTAGAAACCTGTTTTAATCACTTCAGTATTCCAAACCATAAAAGTTGACAGCACAACTCAGAATACAACACTTCTGTGTATGAGCTCCATATTTAAGCAGTTGGGTGTCCATCTTTCCTCTTTTGCTGCATTTCTTCTCTCCCATTCCCACTCCCCGTAATCTCTTTTCTTTTCATTTGTATTTTTCTCGGTTTCGTCAGGCTCTTTCTAGCCTTGTGGCTCTCTGGCTTTGTGAATACCATCGCTCAAGCAGCGAGGTGTTGCAGGCACTTTGTTGCTGACCATGGTGCTGAAAGCCTCCTGCCTTCAAATTGCCAGTGTTCATTTCACGGTTCATATACCCTGGTCTCCATTTGTCAGGGCGCCGTTAGCGCGGGCGCTTATTTCTTTAACCCCTTCCCTTACAAATGATAACAAACCAAACACACATTTGTTTCAGCTCATGGGGACGGCTCTCCGCCACGGCCACAATTTCAATTAAGCGGGAGGGTATGAGTTGTGTTATTAGACCTATGTGCCAACCTTGACCATAGTTCTACTTGGTGTTTTTGCCTTGGAATTCCCCTTTCGGGAGGCCAGGTCAATGTTGCAGTCATGTATGATACTTAATCCCTGTAGTCATAGAGGGACATGTATTGTGATGCAGTCTTTCTGCTGCAGTGACTCTTGCTGCAACATTAGCAGGGAGGGTAAAACTACAGACTTGAAGAAAGGTAAGGTACCTTCAGAGCAATCAAGTTGAATAAGATGAAATGGTCTTGACTGTCAGGAAATGTATGTGCTTATGACCTTTATGCTGCAGCCTTCAAAATATGAAAAGTGAATGACACTTCTACTATTCTATGGTAACTAAGGCATCAGCATTCTCTGGAATTTGGCCTCTTGTTTTGTGGCAAGCATCTTTATATGCTTTAGAAAATATTATCGAAACTGACCTTACAGGCACGGCCAAGGAACAGGGAGATCTGCAGGATGAGTAAATGTGGTGAGCTCTCTCACCAAAGCTAGTCCCTTGCCCGCGCACTCACTCTCCGGTGTCCTTGATTTAAAGTGCTACTTTGGGGTCCAAATTGTCCTTCATGCCAAGCTGGATTTGTGAGCGGTATGCCAACCACTAAGTAAATGTTTTTCAATCTATGAGCTTCCAAACGCCCCCCTACCCACGCTCCAGTCCCCCGTGCTTTCTGGAATCTTCCTTATCTCTGTCTTCTGGTCCGGCCTGGTTGTTGTTGCCACCACTATGGTGCATTGTCCCTCCAAGGCCTCAATAAATAACCCTGTACCTTTGCCCCTGAGCTCAGCCGGATAACATTTGTTAAACCATCACCTGCAGTCAGGGAATTTATGTTCTTGCTATTTGCTCTGGGGGATTTTCATTTTAGAATGCTACAGTGCAAGCCCAAAGGCTAGAATGTTTTGGATTACAACAAAAATGCTTTGGATTACTGCAGGATGTTTACACAGGGGTTTGTATTGTTTTACAAAGATTGTTTTTGTATAACGTTTCCGACTCCAAACATTTTCTTATACAATGTTGTCCCATCTTCCATCGTCCAAAACATCCCTTTTCAAGTCATGCTGCTTCTTATCGCTCTGCTTATTGAATCAGGAGGTCAGCCAACACGTTGAACAAAACACTCACTTTGTCCACCTCAGTGAACTTTCAGGCTCCTGACCCACAATGAGTTGCTAAAGACAAAGATGACTTTGCCTTTTCTACCCTCACTTAGCCTGAACATTGCGAGAGCGTTGGACATCACCCATTGGAGCTCCCAGTCACGTGTGGTATTGAATCCAGATGTGTTGGCACCTTGGTTCTTCATTGAAGTGTCTTACGTTTTAGAAGATATTGTTATATCTTCTAAAACTAGTTTTAAACCTCAACCATATGGTGTTGCCTAAACATTTAGACTTTAGTGTGCATGTAATAATGCAGAATGTGTTCTTTAAAAGAATAAATCATGACCTGTTTCTCTTATTCTCTTAAGTTATAATGTCATACATTAATAATACAGGTGTAACATACAATGGCTCTCAGAATGATTCACCTCCCTTGGACTTATCCACATTTTATTGTGTAACATGAAATCAAAATGGATTTAATTATTTTCTGTTTTATGTTTGTAAATCATTTAGAACTTTGCAGAATCTTGTTTTCACTTTGACCTTATACATTTTTTTTGTGTTGACCAGTGACCAAAACTCTAAATTAAATACATTTTAATTTCATGTTTTTATTGCTAAGTCATAACAAACAGTGCTGAGTGTAGATCTGACTGTTTAACACAACATTTTAGTCATTTACTGTAGCAGACTGGAGCAATTAGGATTTACTGTCTTGCTCAAGGGTAGAATGCAGACTTTTCACTTTACCGGCTCAGGGAATCGTTTTAGCAATGTTTAGGTTACTGATCAGACACTCCAACTGCTTGAATATCTGCCACCCTGACTAATGATTGTTAAACCGATGGATAAAGATAGCATCATCCTATCTGTCCCCTTATTGCATATGTAAGTGCCTATGCAGCACCACTGAGGCAATCTCCATTCTGAAGAGGCCGTATTTCTTCTTCAGAAGTATAATTAATTGCGTGGTCATCAGGAGAGATCAGCTAATGAATTATACTTATTAGGAAGAAAATGGCCTTCAAAATAGGGATAAAGTCCCACCCAGTCTACAGCTTCTAAAATGGTTGAAGCCCTCAGTGGCGATGTCCATAATACCTTTTTACTATGCTATCTATCTAGGGATAGTTAGAGTGATATTCTGTGACGTGCTTTTCATTACACAGAATGAGGCATTTCATTGGCAGAGTACCTTGTCTTCCTAAAAGGACTTGTTTTTGCATAGAAATTAAGATTGAGCTCAGGCCTTTTGTACGCACACAGAGGCAAATACACTAGTTGTGGCATGAAAATGGAAAATGGAAGAACATTAAAAAAAAATAACTCAATGCTCTAGTCTAGTGCCTGGTAGAACTGAAAATCCCCAGATGACCAGGTAAGAAGTCTTCTCTAAAATCGGCGTTATCCAGATGGCCCCATTAACGATTAAGCCCGTACATTTTCCTTTTTATAATTGACTCCATAGGCTATTAGGCAGGTTGGCACAAGGTTGGCTCTGTGAAACCTGTCCAGATGTTCTCCAGCAGATAGCCACGCATCAAGCGGAGATTTCTTCTGGGGAGTGCAGGTTGTTGTTGTGGATGCGTGCCGTTGGTCCAAGGCTGTGTACAGATGGACAGAGGGGTGGGTGGCGGAAGAAGTCAGACTCAATTATATCAACGTCTCTATCAGTCCGGCTGCCCCCTCCCCTCTCTCCCTGTTTCTGTGACCTCAGGGAATGATCCAAGATGGATACGCTTTCCTTCCTGTTCAAAATCTGTTTGGGTTTATTTACAGATTTAATCATCTTTTCCATCCACGTGAACAGAGAACAGATAATAGTTTAGTACGTTGATTTTAAATGTTGTTGTTAGATACATTTCTGCCATGAGCAATTTAACTTATCAAACCTATCACACAACAGTTGATTCTGTATGTTTAGACATTATTTTTGGTATAGTAGTATAGGGGGGAATATTTACCAATTAAAAGATTACTGGGGGGACAGCTGGGAAAATGAGTCCAAGGGAATATCAACTTTGTGATAAATATATATAATCTGACTCCAAATTGTTTGGAACTATACATGATCTTAAGTGACGGTAATATGTAGGTAGTACTTAGTAAAGGTAACTAATCATTTTGCCTAAAGCTTTGCATTAAAATGGCATGTGTTCCTGGATCTACCCAGACTGTTTAAACACCCAGGACTCAGGGATGACAGGTCAATGACATGTGTTCCTGGGCCTACCCAGACTGTTTAAACACCCAGGACTCAGGGATGACAAGTCAATGACATGTGTTCCTGGGCCTACCCAGACTGTTTAAACACCCAGGACTCAGGGATGACAAGTCAATGACATTTGTTCCTGGGCCTACCCAGACTGTTTAAACACCCAGGACTCAGGGATGACAAGTCAATGACATTTGTTCCTGGGCCTACCCAGACTGTTTAAACACCCAGGACTCAGGAATGACACGTCAGTAGCCCTACGAACTTGAGTATGAAGATGAACGAGGCATGCCGTCATGATCTATAGTCCAAGGAAATGCAATTTAATAAAGTTACAATACAAAACATAGTTACAAACCAGCAATATTCAACGTCTTCCCAAATTGTATACAAGGCAACTAGGTATATCATAAGTTTCTAAAACGCACTATAGCATGAACGTGGCTAGGACCATTTGTTAATGATAGACTCCTAACTTGTTTGATCACACATTTTGTCTGGAGGATGAAAACAAACTCCTAAATATTACTATAGCACCACGTATTGGGAGGTCTGTTTAATGAGAACAAACTCAAATAACTGTTTGAGATATGACTGAAATGACTGTATCCTAACAGCAGATATATCTGAAACACTCCCCCAAATAATCATTAGCGTTACTTTACCATGGCTAACACAATGAACACGAAGGACAGGAAATGCCCCACTTAACAAATGTAAAATTACTCAACGGATTGACTGTTGCAGCCTATTGTTGTCAGTCATGCAACACGGTTTGATCCATAACCCGAACAGTACAGTAAAGCATATCAGACTATTCATCCCTTTATGGGGGACAAGGGAAATCCAAACACTACAGATAAATGTCAACAGTGTCCTGCAATCAGTTACATTCCAGTTTCACACCTCTCCAGGTGAGCTCCGGAGGGTGGGGTTTATGGCCCACACCTGGTGTTCCAGATCTTTAGCGAAGCAAATGTTATGCAGGACACCTGATTAACATACCAAGGGTCTGTTGGAGACTTGTTGTGGCCAGACACTCCTCTTTATTTAATACACTCCCATTCTTTCTCAACAGACATTTCTCATTACACTACAATAGAAATAGTCTACATGTTTGCTTTTTCAAAAATAGATAAGGTTTAATACTCTTAAAACATTCAGTTTGGATTTGACTTTCAGCTCAAAGTACAGTCAGTGAATATTTTTTGATTTAAAAACTGTCAAATAGCTGTCAAATCCATTTACACACTAGAATTGCAATCTGACATCATTGTTGTGTATGAGACAGATGTTAGTAAGGGGCAGTCTGGAACTGCATTTCTAGACCTGTTTACAGTGTCTACTTGTCCATTGATACATTAATCATGAACTTAGTTTAGCTGTTGTACCCAAACAGAATTTAAAATAGTGTCTCAAAAAAGTATTTACCCCCTTGGACTTTTCCATATTTTAAGTATCTTTTTACAACATGGAATAAAAATTTATTTAATCAGGGATTTTGCCACTTATCAACACAAAAAGACCTTCAATGTGAAAGTGAAAATGTTAATCTGCCAAGTAAAAAACGAGTTGTGTTTATAAACACTAGTGACTCAAAACATTGCTGAAACTATTACTTTGTTACCGTGGATTGCCAGTCCTTGCATCCATAGCTCTGTTAAATTTTTTGGTGGTAAAATGTCTCTATTCCTCAACTTTTCCCTGAAACGTTGGTAGTGCTTTTTTTCTTGCTGATTCCCAATTTCAGGGCATCCGACACCGACTACAGCAATGTCTTTTTTAGGTATGCCTTTTCTAGTCTATCAACATAACTTTTATTATGTCAGACACCCTTGGTAAAAGGCACATAACTAAGTTCTGCAATGCCACAATGTTTGTTTTCAAATAATTTCAATTTCCATATTCTTTACACTAAAGCAAATAGGCCCATGACACATAGCGGAGTGCCTGGATGCAGTCCTTATCTGTTGTATGGCCATATGCCACGAACCCCAGTGGTTTCTGGATGTTATTTTAAACAGGTTGCCAACACAATTAGAACAGAAATGTGTTGTCATACACATGGTATATGGACTTTTATACCACGGCTATCAGTCGATGACATCCCATGACTTTGTACTTCTTTAACTGTGTTGGTAAACGGTTTATAAAAGCAATATGGCGTCTTGGATTTTGTGATATATTGCTAATATGCCACGGCTTAGAGCTGTGTCCAGGCACTCTGCCTAAGAACAGCGCTTTGCTTTGGTATATTGGCCATATACCACATCCCCTTGTGCTTTATTGCTTACGTATGCCACAGCGTCAGGCCAAACTGCATTCTGTGTTCAAGCCAAATGGCCAAAAAGAGTATACTGTAAAAAAAAATTGCCTGTTCTACTTAAAAGAATTGAGGCCCTAAGCTTTTTCAGTATTTCAAACAAGAGTTTTTCAGGGGTGCTCCTAGTGTTTTACAAATATATGTAATATAATATATATATAACTACAAACATGATTTACCAACAAATTACTTTTTTAGTCAGTTCCCTTGTGATTTTCTTGTTAATTAAACGACTGCATTAGAATATGTATTCAGGTATACCAGCAGGTATAGTTCTGCAAATTACTCAACATTAACCGAATGCCAATTCCAAGCAACAAAAAATTTGCCTAGGTACTAGCTACTTTTGCCTAGGTTAGTGAAATGAATAATTGTGGAATTCAGTGCTCTCATCGTTGAATGTGCATTTGTCTTACAGTTTTTGATATTCCGTCTTGATGATCAATCACGCCTCATGGCACAACAAGGAGCATAATATGCAAATACAGTTAGTAATTGGACACTGATACAAGTTTTGTTATTTTGGCTGTTTACCACAATATATTCAAGTCACAGTTAAATAATGATTATGGGCTTAAATTGCAGTCTCTCAGCTTTGATTTGAGGGTATTCACATCCAAATTGGGGAAGGGTTTAGGAATTACAACTATTTAATATGTAGCCTCCTCTTTTTCAAAGGATCTAAAGTTATTGGACAATTGACGCAAAGGCTGTTTCATGGACAGGTGTGGGATATTCCTTCATTATTTCTTCATCGGTTAAGCAGGTAAAAGGTCTGTGGCATTCACATTTTGTGGCTGTTCCTGTGAACCCAATACATGCGGTCCTAGGAGCTCTCAATGCAAGTGAAACAGGCCATCTTTAGGCTGCAAAAAACATCTGTCAGTGCGATAGCAGGAACATTAGGAGTGGCCAAATCAACAGTTTGCTACATTCTGAGAAAAAATGAACACACTGGTAAGCTTTGCAACACAAAAAGGCCTGGATGTCCACAGAAGACAACAGTGGTGGATGATCTTAGGATCCTTTCCATGGTAAAGAAAAACACATTCACAACATCCAGCCAAGTGAAGAACTCTCCAGGAGGTAGGCATGTCAAGACTTCACAAGAGCAAATTCACTACAAGGTGCAAACCATTCATAAGCCTCAAGAATCGAAAGGCCAGATTTAGCCAAAAAACTAAAATAGCCATCCTAGTTCTAGAACAGCATTCTTTGGACAGGTAAAACTAAGATCAACCTGTACCAGAATGATGGGAAGAAAAAAATAGGGAGAAGGCTTGGAACGGCTCATGATCCGAAGCATACCACATCATCTGTAAAACACAGTGGAGTCAGTATGATAGCATGGGCATGCAAGGTTTCCAGTGGCACTGGGTCACTAGTGTTTATTGATGATGTCAAAGAAGACATAAGTGTATAGGGAAATATTGCCAGCTCTGCCTTATTCAGCGAATTGATTGGACGGCGCTTCACCTTACAGATGGACAATGACCCAAAACCCAGGAGTTTTTTAAGGAAAAGAAGTTGAGTATTCTGCAAGGGCCAAGTCAATCACCTGATCTCAACCCGAGCGAGCATGCATTTCACTTGCTGAAGACAAAGTTTAAGGCAGAAAGGCCCACAAACAAACAACAACTAAAGACAGCTGCAGTAAAGTCCTGGCAAAGCATCACAAAGGAGGAAACCCCGCATTTGGTGATATCCGTGCCTTCCAGACTTCAAGCAGTCATTGCCTGCAAAGGATTCTCGACAAAGTATTGAAAATGAAAATTTCATTTATGATTGTGATAATTTGTCCAATTACATTTGAGCCCCTGAAATAAGGCGACAGTGTATGAAAATTGTTGTAATTCCTAAAAGTTTGCACTTCAATTGCATCTCAGTTGTTTCATTTCAAATCCATTGTGGTGGTGTACAGAGACAAAATTATGAAAGAAGTGTCCAAATATTTTTCCAGACCTAACTGTGTTTACATTTTTCTTCAAACATGTATACATCATTAAAATCGACAAGTGTTGAATTTACCCACAATCCTAAAAAAATCGGGCAAGCTGTTGGGAGAATTTAAAATATTTAACATGTTTTAATTAAATAAAAGTTCTATTGCATGCATATATTATGTGCAGACAGATATGTGACAGGTAAAGCATGTAATTCTAACATAATATTTGTACATTTTTGGTATATTCACAAATTTTGTTGTTCAGATGTAGCAGCATTTCAGATTTTTTCTTGGTTAAATGTCATGGTTTTTGAATGCATGTAAATATTTGAGTAAATCCAGAAACCTGGAAATCTTTTCTCACTATACTCTAACAGGCCCCTATTGACCAGCCTACCATTCCAGTTTTCACAGAGTCCAAAAACAATTTCACTGGAATGGTCTTTGTGAAAATATATTTTAGGTCTAAAAAGATACATTTCCTCTATGTGAGTACTCAGACTAGGCTGTATAGGCTACGGGGCTTGATTTCAAGCACATACAGCTTGGTTGAAAGACAGGTGGTCTAATGTCTGTGTTATATTACTGATAAGACTTTCAGCAACCTCGTTATAGCCCAAAAAGAACAAAAGAGCTATTGATTATTCAATACTCTTGTTGGTTTGAAAACGGAGAGCCAGGCTACTGTTTCCGCCTGCTATAAGTAAACAAATCAATGTGACAGACATAGCCTGATGATTCATACTGATCAGCCCTATCCTTGACTTTCAAGACCAACTTAAAAAAAATAGAAATTGTCTGTAACCACAGTTCCCTGAGGAATGTAATTAGGTACGGTTTTATACCACCCTAATTCACATAAAACTTTGTCTAATAATGCCTTGAAAAAGGGCAAGTGACACAAATATTTGTCCTTATCCAAGCTTTCAATAATGTCCAGGACATTATTATTTTCTGAGATATCCGGATATTAGAAATACATGTTTTATTGTGCAAAGGTGTCTATCTGTTATAACAGGGGCTCAGTGGCCAATTATTTGGATGAGCGAATGCATAGATTGTGTGTTTTAGGTCCACTTAAGTACTCATTCTAATTTCACTTCAAATATTGGAATAACTGTACCAATCTCTAAAATGCAGAGACTGTGATGACATATAGTGTCTTGTGAAAGCATTCGCCCCCTTGGGATTTTTCATATTTTGTTGCCTTATAACCTGGAATTAAAATAGATTTTTCTGTGGTTTCTTTCATTTGATTTACACAGCATGCAAAATATGTTGATTGTGAACAAACAAGAAATAAGACAAAATAAAACAGAAAACGTGCATAACTATTAACCCCCCCCCCAACTCAATTCTTCGGAGAGCCACCTTTTCAAGGCAAAACTACTCCAGCTCCTTCAAGTTGGATGGGTTCCACTGGTATACAGCAATCTCAAGTCATACCACACATTCTCAATTGGATTGAGGGTCTGGGCTTTGACTAAGCGATTCCAAGTCATTTAAATGTTTTCCCTTAAACCACTCGATTGTTGCTTTAGCAGTATGCTTACGGTCATTGTCCCAGTCTCAAATCTCTGGAGGACTGAAACATGTTTCCCTCAAGAATGTCCCTGTATTTAGAGCCATCCATCTTTCCTTCAATTCTGAGCAGTTTCCCAGTCCCTGCCGATGAAAAACATTCTCACAGCATGATGCTGCCACCACCATGCTTAACTATGTGGATGGTGTTCAACGGATGATAAGAGGTGTTGGGTTTGTACCAGATAAGGTTTTCCTTGTTGGCCAAAAAGCTACATTTTATTCTTATCTGACCAGAGTATCTTCTTCCATATGTTTGTGGAGTCTTCCACATGCCTTTTGGTGAACACCAAACATGTTTGCTTATTTTCTTTTTTAAGCAATATTTTCTTTTCTGGCCGCTCTTCCATGAAGCCCAGCTCTGTGGAGTGTACGGCTTAAAGTTGTGCTATGGACAGATACTCCAATCTCTGCTGTGGAGCTATGCAGCTCCTTTGGGGTTATCTTTGCTCTCTTTGTTGCCTCTCTGATTAATGTTCTCCTTGCCTTCTCCATGAGTTTAGGTGGGTGGCCCTCTCTTGGCAAGTTTGTTGTGGTGCCATATTCTTTCCATTTTGTAATAATAGATTTAATGGGGCTCTGTGGGATGTTCAAAGTTTGTGATATTTTTGTAATACCCCAACCCTGATCTGTACTCCTCCACAACTTTGTCCCTGACCTGTTTGGAGAGCTCCTTGGTCTTCATGGTGCCGCTTGCTTGGTGATGCGCCTATTTTAGTGCTGACTATTATTAGTGGTGACTCTGGGGCCTTTCAGAACAGGTGTATATATACTGAGATCATGTGACTGATCATGTGACACTTAGATAGCACACAGTTGCACTTTATTTAACTAATTATGTAACTTCTTAAGGTAATTGGTTGCACCAGATCTTATTTACCAGGACCTGGTTTCCCAAAGCACTTAGATGGTCGTGAGATGCACGTAAATGCCTTGTTATTTTCCCGAAAGCATTGTTACTTAAGTGGCACGCAACATCACTTGTTCATTAACGAGAGCTCTGGACCACTCGTTAGTCCATCGTAACAGGCACTTCAGAGTTTTTGTGAAATAGTGCCTCCCTCAACATGCTAGGAGTGATCACAAACAGTTAATATTATGGCAATAGAACAAATATCAAAAGTTTTTATTAGTTAAATAATAATTGCCTAAGTGGATGTGAACGTAATTGAATGCAATTGTCAACTGGATAAAGAAAAATGTACATAAAACAAGAAATAATTAAGAAAAGGTGTTTAAAATTAACGTTCACGAGTCTGAAACCCTACATCGTACAGTAGGCTACTGGTAAGCTACTGTCTTTGAAGGATAGGTGCTGGTGCGTCTCTACCTCTTCAAGAAGAACATTGATTTCTTCAGCTCTGAATGGATTTTTCCAACAATGCTTTATATTCCTAGTTAACCAGTCATGTGCTGATTGCTATGTGACTTCATCAATTCTATATAGCTACCCAAGGAAAATGTTATGTCACGTGATCGATTTCCAGATATATGAATTTAACCCCATTGGTTGTATATAATGTTTCATCCAGCCTAAATTTCACCACTTCTTCATGTTCCTATTAAAGTAGTAGTAGAATACATAGCCAGCGATATTATATGCTTCTGATAAGTAAGCAAGCTCCATCAAAATGAAATAGGCTATATTTTAAAATGTGTTCATGGCCCAATTCCATTCCATCATTACATCACACATACGATGCACTTTATAAAAAGTGACATACGTGGTGGTTTGGGAAACAGGCATTGCTACGTCATACCAAAGTCCATCTTAAGGCTATGTGCATTGTTAACCCGTTGTAAGTGCTATGCTATCAGGAAACTGGCCCCAGATCTTATGTAGGGGCTTCATTGCAATGGGTGTGAATACATATGTTTTTTAATATTAACTATTCTGTTTTGTAATTTTTTTGATTTTTTTTCACTTCACCAATTTGGACTATTTTGTGTATGTCCATTACATGAAATCCAAATATACAGTGGGGAGAACAAGTATTTGATACACAGCCGATTTTGTTTTCCCACTTACAAAGCATGTAGAAGTCTGTCATTTTTATCATAGGTACTCTTCAACTGTGAGTGACGGAATCTAAAACAAAAATCCAGAAAATCACATTGTATGATTTTGAAGTAATTAATTTATTGCATGACATAAGTATTTAATACATCACAAAAGCAGATCTTAATATTTGGTTCAGAAACCTTTGTTTGCAATTACAGAGATCATACGTTTCCTGTAGTTCTTGACCAGGTTTGCACACACTGCAGCTGGGATTTTGTCCCACTCCTCCATACAGACCTTCTCCAGATCCTTCAGGTTTCGGGGCTGTCGCTGGGCAATACAGACTTTCAGCTTCCTCCAAAGATTTTCTATTGGGTTCAGGTCTGGAGACTGGCTAGGCCACTCCAGGACCTTGAGATGCTTCTTACGGAGCCACTCCTTAGTTGCCCTGGCTGTGTGTTTTGGGTCGTTGTCATGCTGGAAGACCCAGCCACGAGTCATCTTCAATGCTCTTACTGAGGGAAGGCGGTTGTTGGGCAAGATCTCGCGGTACATGTCCCCATCCATCCTCCCCTCAATACGGTGCAGTCGTCCTGTACCTTTTGCAGAAAAGCATCCCCAAAGAATGATGTTTCCACCTCCATGATTCACGGTTGGGATGGTGTTCTTGGGGTTGTACTCATCCTTCTTCTTCCTCCAAACACTACAAATGGAGTTTAGACCAAAAATTTGGTTGGTTGTTTACACCAAAAAGTTGATTTGTAGGTGATCAAATACTTATGTCATGCAATAAAATGCTAATTAATTATAAAAAAAATCCTACAATGTGATTTTCTGGATTTTTGTCTCTCACAAAAATTACTGACCTCTACATGCTTTGTAAGTAGGAAAACCTGCAAAATTGGCAGTGTATCAAATACTTGTTCTCTCCACTGTAAATAAGTTTAAATGACCGGTTACGATGCAACAAAATAGGAAAAACTTCCAGGGGGGTGAATACTTTTGCAAGTCACTGTACATTCAGATGTAAGTGTCATGGTGCGGTGAGCAGCAGCGCCACCGTGCCATATTTCCACAAGTTCCCATATTCTCACGAACACATCCCGGACTGTCACATGTTTCCCATCTTCCACACCAGGTCCCAATCTAGCTCGTTTGTATGTGTATATATGTTTCCCCTCTGCTCCCCACATTGTGGATCATTGTTGCTGTCGCTGTCATTGGTGCTGTTTGTAGGTTAATCGGTGAGTGTTGTTTAATGTACTGTTTGAATGTTTATTGTTAAGACGCATGTTGCGCACTTTGATTTCATTCAGTCATTAGTATTGTTTTCCGTTCGTGTTTGGTTTGTTTGTTGTGTAATAAAACCAACGAACGTGATATCTGCCTGCGTCTGGTTCCCTCCAACACTACACCAAGACGAGTTGTTACAGTAAGCCTCTCATCACCAGAATTGACTTTTCAGGTGGTTGCAACTATAGCTGCCATGCACCTGACATAACAGATCTAACAAACCGGTAGCTGTCACAAATCTCTGCATGACAGGCATAATCTATAGTAGCCAAAGGGCAGCCATAGATGCCATCAACCCCATCTTGTGGAGCTGGGCTAAGCATAGGTGAAAGCTTCACATTTCTGCTCTGAGAAAATATACAAAATTCTCAGCTGAGTCCAGCTCTAGGCCTGGAAAGGAAATGCGCTGACATGGAGTCAGAGAGCTTTAATATTGCCTGATTCAACATAAATCCTATTGACTGAATGTGGGAGAACAGTTGTAAAGTGTGACTGTTATTTGTAATTCTAATCATGTGCAAAGAATATTGAAAACAAAGTGCGGAAAATAAAATGGCTTGTTTTCAAAGATGTAGGGAAAATACTGAGGTTACATTGCACTACATAACTATTTTATATAAATTATACTCTAAAATGCTTCAACATAATACAAAACCAATTGCGTCATGCTGAGCAATGCTGAACAATATACATTTTATATGATGTTCTTCACGAAAATGTGATTCAGAAATGAAGAGAGGTTTACATGAGGTCCGTTTTCCCTATGCACCCAAACAGGTGACATTGTTTTGCTTCTAGTGTACGTTCTGACATTTTTGTGTCCGTGTGAAACAATATGATGGATTTTATTTTAATTACATTTTTTACCTCCGCTCAAGATTTTCACAATAATACAATTACTTTACCAAGTTTCTTAGTAATTCTGTAATGTGGTAATTATGATCTGTTTTGTAAATTTCATTTAACTGAATTAAATGAGCTTCATCAAGTAAAGTAATATGATTGGGAATGCAGAAATTCTAAGTTTTGCTCATCATCTAAACAGTCTGAATGCAGAATAACTCTCTATATTTAGGGATTCACCTTAATTCAATCTAGTAAGCTAATTCGCTCTGTGTCATCTTTGCTGTTTTGGCAACAGTTCCATCTTGGTTTCACTTGCCTGGCTTCCCCTTCTGTGGGGATTAATTACATTTTCACCAAGTAGTGTGGGCAATATGCAGTGTATATGGAATACAAGAGATTTGCATGGTGGCTTGCTCATGTTTTAGAAAATGCATGCATAAATGGGAACCAGTGCTGCGTCATTACAGTGTCCTTAGCAGGCATTTCAAGAACTGACCCCACATGCTCATTGTTGCTGCTTTGGCTAAAATCGTAAATGATGCAAAACATCACCTTTCTATACATGTATCAAATACTTATTTCCATTGTGGTCCCTATAGTCAATATCAGAGTCTATTGTGTAATCACTGAGTAGCACAGTTTGGGCGTGTTTACATTAGAGAGAATAAATCTCAAGGTAGATTTATCTTGGTTTGCATAATTATTTCCATAGAGTTTGAATCTAAACTTAATACAGTTCAGACAGAATTGTCTTCATACTTGCAAAACTTCAGGGGGCTATATTAAAAATGTGCTGCACGTTACCTTGGAAGGGTAGTGTGATAGTGTGTCAAACATCATCATTTTTATTTGTTTTTCTGTTATTTTACCTCACAGGCATGTTCAAAACACATTCTTCTTTATAGCAACGACCTAGGAGCAATTAGGGTTAGCTGTCCTGGGCCAGGTTTCCCGATAATGTGGCACTTATGACGGGTTAACGATGCACGTAGCCTTAAGATGGACTTTGTTACGACGGACTTAGGCTTGTTTCCCAAACCACCACGTACATGTGACGTAAGTGTGACATTACGGATGTTTGGAATGGAATTAGGCCGTGAATGCGTTTTAAAATATAGCCTGGTGTAGATTAACCGCCCCACCGCGGGACCGAGTGCAGCCACACCCCCTGCACCGCCGACAGCCACGCCACTGGCCTATTGCATTTCATTAGTGCTTGATTACTTATCAGAAGAATATAATATCACTCTCAGTGTATTTTACTGCTTTTTACTGTAGGCATCCACAGGAAAAATATAAAACCCGAAGACGAAGTGAAATTTAGGGTGGACGAGACGTTATATACAACCAATGGGGTGGACTTCAGCCAAACAAAATCTTATCTCTGGCAATCGATCATGTGTCATCAAATTAAGTTCCTGGGGTAGCTATATAGAATATATGTCACATAGCAATCAACACATGACTGGTTAACTAGGAATATAAAGCATTGTTGGAAAAAGCCTAATTGTTTGAAATTGTTCTTCTTGACGAGGTTGAGGCACCAGCTCTGCTCAGGGACAGAAAAACAAGGTTATAACTAGCAACCTTAAGTTTACTGTCCCAAACCTCTTGACCACTACGATACCCTGCTGATCTTTTCAGATTCAGCATTACCATTCCACAGAGTGTCTATCGTCTTCTCTGGAAAGGTCTGTTAAAAACAGTCCACATTCAGTATAATGGCTCCACAACCCAACTTTTTCATATAAAATATTATCCCTAAATAATGTTCAGAAATTACTTATTCCAGCACTATATACAGCACGCCTAAAATAGATACTTGTTGCCTTTGTTGGTTTTGCTGCCCTTCTTTGTGGATAGAGATCATCCTAGAATATTTATTATCTGTGGGAACTCAATCTTACACAATAGAGATGGTGATTAAATGGTTTACACAGGGAGCAATAAGTTCAACACCATCTCTTTAAAATCTGGCAGGGATTTTGTCAAGGCATGTAGCTTTAAAGCAGTTTAGTCCAGACAAGCTCTTTAAAACTTCAGCTTGAGGCACTTTTTTGAAGGTAAGCTTGTAGACCCATCTTGGAGTAATAGCTTTGGACCTGACCCGCTCCTTTTACTCCAGTACAATCTTGAGGCAGAAGTTGTGAAAAAAGTATTGTGATTGACAAACTCCATTTCTCCATTGACATCAAGACCCAAGCTTTTGCAATAGATTCTGTTTTATCACTACATTCCAATGGTTTAAGGTACTGTCAGTTTTTATTACTTACTCAATCTGCAATCATGTAACTACTGTGTTGTTCCTTACAGTTATGTGTCTAGTGAAAGCATCTTCCTGATTTATGTCCTGATTTATCCAAGTTTCAGTTGTTTGGTTAATTCCTATGGTTTTCTATGGTGCCACTATAGTGTATATCCACAATGCTTAAGGAACAATTAATGAAATTCCCATGTAATCTCTGTATATGTTAGAACCACATCCCAAATAGATTCACAGTGATCGATTAATTCAACGTATCTTAGAATGTTTCAGCAATCGAAAAAGTTATTTGGTAACAATTAAATATATTTTTCTGAAGATCAGATGATGGTTTGGGTTGAGTTACATGTACATACTCTAATGCAGTGGTACAAAAGGAAACAAAGGAAAAACCTAAATAGAGAGAGGACCTAAATTGAGGAAGACACAAAGAATCATTGGATACAGCTGTGTTTAATTTGGTGCACTCTACCCAACTGTTATGTTTGAGGGTTTTCTTGGATGCATGGCCCACGTCAAGTCCCCCCACATCAATTCAGTAGGATTCAGATCTGGGCTTTGACTCATCCGTTCCATATCCCTCCATTAGAATCTTATTTTTGAGCCATTCTGCTTGTGTGTTTAAATCATTGCTCTGTTGCAATATACATTTTTGGTTCAGCTTCATCTTTTTGACAAATGGCCACACATTTTCCTCAAGAATTCTGTTTTACAATATTGACTTCATGGTTGACTCAAATTACTCAATTAACGGCAGATTGGACATGCGCAGAGGTAGCAAAGCAGCCCCAAACCATAATGCCATCCCCTCCATGTTCAAAAGGCAGCATTTTGTTTTCAACAAAAATGACATCTGGCATTGAGGCCAAACATCTTCACTTCTGACTTATCTGTCCAGAGCACATTGTTCCAAATGTTTTGGTCTTTACCTAAATATTGTCTGACAAATGTCAGTTGTGTCTTGATATTCTTTTTTAGGAGCAGCAACTTCTTTCCTACTGACGCTCCAATGTAGGGCAAATTTGTGCTGTCCCTTGTTGACAATATACTCATTTTGACATTGATTGTGGCAAAAGAGGCCTGTAGATCCCTTGATGTTACCCTGGGGTTCTTGGAGACTTCTAAGAGCATCTTTCATTAAGTTCTCAGGTTGAATTTGGTGGGATGACCTGTCCTATATAGATTGCCAGTGTTTTGGAATTTTCTCCATTTGTAGATGATCTGCCTGACAGTGGAATGATGTACTTTGAATTGCTTGGAAATGGCTTTGTAACCCTTTATGGGCATCAATAATCTTTCATCTGAGGGCCTTGGATTGGTCTCTTGATCTTGGCATGATGTGTTACCACACACCCATATGGTCAAGACCAGATTGGACCACGTGTCTAATCTCTATGGAAGGCTGGACCCTCCCAGGTTACAGGTTATGATTTTTTAAAGATTTCCTTTACCTGATGTTTTGTTGTACCTGATTCTACTTTTAGCCATTTTATGTGATGGTGAATGCTGCATTTCTGTTTGTTTTAATTGAATAGATATTGTTTCTATAGTTAAGTGTTTGTGTGATTTGTTTTATTATGTTTCATCAATAGATGTGTTTGGAATTTAGCTCAAATATAATATGTACAACTTTCCAGGGGGTTCACTTACTTTATAGTGACAGAAGACACATATTAAATGCAAATGATATACAATGGGAGTTAAGCATAAGATGTTTTTTGCTATGAGTACATCATGTGGATGAATTTATATTAGCATATTTTCAGATTCAGCAGATTTAGATGCTGGGAGATGAGCCTTTTGGGTGCAGTTTAGTGTAGCTTATTAGTTAATTAACGGAAGTGGCTTGATTTGGTGAGCAGAGACATTTAAGGCTCTGTGGAACAGATGGCCATTTGCTGAGGCAGGCCACAGCATGGGGAAACTTTTCAGATGGCAGGATTTTTTGGTTATGTTTTACATTTAGTACTTGTTTGAGGATACTTTTTGCAACAGTGTGGGAGGGTTCTGTACTGTTCTTTTCTGCATGCTTCCTTGCTTTGGAATCATGCAAGACCTCAATGAAGGGCAGGTTGCAGCAGATAACCCTTTCTGTGGATCATACAATGCGTTACAGTTCACCTCTGCAGCGGGCAGACCCAGACCAAATTGGCACAGCCAAGTGAGGAGGCTGGGAAATAAGCCAGAGATGCTTGAAAACAATATCCATGTCTTACCCATTTATAATATTGGACATCACAAACGATTTACAGTAAGAATTTTTTGTTTATAAAAGTAGACTTGACAAGAATGCATTTGGACTCCACAGCATGGACAATATGGAGTTTTTTTATGCATAATTTTAATTTAATTCACATCTTTCACATTGGGCCCTAATCCCATGTGTACCATCTTTTGAGTTTGTGTTTATTAGATATTTTTCAATTATTATTCTTTTTTTTTTTTGGTAAGTACATTGAATAGGCACTTGTGAACACAACACTGAGGACATTCAGCACCTTTACATTGTCTAAAACCTTGTCTTTTTGTGTTAAAGAATATTAGAATGTATTAGATAAGCATCATTCCTGCATTGACAAAAATAGTTCCTTCTATTAAATCTACAAGCTACTTGTGGTTAGCTTGAAGGACTCATGAAAGTTCCTCCTACCTAGTGATGAAGATTGTGACCTGAGGAGATGGTGAAAATGTCTTTTAATGTGCAACAGAACAGCAGCCCCTCCTGATGGATGGGCCGTGTGAAGCTGTAGCCAGGCATGGGCACTTCTTCAGACAGATTAGTTACTCCAGGCTCATGCTCTCTTTCCTTATCTCCATCTTTATATCCCTCTTTTATTTTGACTGTTTCTCAGTCATTTAACCAGTCCTGAATTATTAAACTGTTATGGGGAAGTAACAGAGGGCACAAGGCTTTTGTTCCACTCTGTCTTGGAAAAGCAAAGTATATTGTGTTTACCGTTTGACATTCCCATATGGTCTGATACTCCCTGTAGACTTGATAAGAACTTGATAGCTTGCCATGGTGCTCCTATTATAGAAACTGTGGGAGCTGCCATTATTTTATCTTTTAGAGATAGGATAAAATGAAGTGGCACAGTGTACATCCTTCTCTCCTCAGTAAAACAGGTAATCAACACGAAGGTATAGTGCCCCATTATAACCCAGGGTTATATGTTAAGGAAATCAATGACTTCCAAATAGATATGTTTAGAGTTTTGCCTGTTAAGCCACTCTCCACTAAGTACATGTGTAAGTAGTGTTTTGAAAATGTGTCAGGTGGCATCTGCTTGTTTTGCATATTTTATGAATGTCAGATGTTATCTTTCTTTTCAAGTACTTTTAACCTGTCTCCTCATGTGTTCTAGGTAGTTTCACATATTCCAATACATTTTTATTTCAGTAAGCTTGATTTAATTCTGCCTATTGTGTTGTCTTAGTGAATAGAGTTTAGTGAAAGCCATTCAGTGGAAGCGGTGGAGAGATCCCTGGAGCTGTGGGGAACAGGTTTTGTTACCTGATGGGTTTTTCCGGCTTCGATGCAGTGTGAAGGTGGAGAACAAATTGAAGGTTGCTCCCTCTTTTGGCCTTAAAAATATGCACAGAAACACAAAGCAAACTAAACAATGAAATGATTGTAGCTTCTGGCTCTACAATACTAGATAAAACAGTCACAAAATTATAACATACTGTCATGCTACCATCATGCATGTTTACTGCTACTTTACTTTTTCTCATAATAGTAGAATAGTAGCATTCTGTCCAATTTCCAAAGATCATGGCCTTACAATTGAGTTGATTCTGCATTATTTAGGAGGGAAAGTTTTCCAATGCTATATTCCTTTACAATGATGGAATAGTTTGAGGAAAACAGAAGGAAATCATTGCTGGCCTCAGAGAAGCAGAAGCTATTCAACAGGGACGCCCACGGTAGCAAAGGCATTTCCAATAATGTCCTCTTTCTGCAACAACAATTGTGCTTAACCCCAGTGGCTTAAACTAGTCTCTATTTTTCATTTCGGCTCCTTGCCATCACCATGGTCCCTGTTTTGGTAGATATTTCATAATGTGATTCATTGCAAGGGCACAATGAAGAACATGTAAGTATTTTATGTCAGCTAAAACATAACTTTTTTTTATTGTTCAGTTAAATGCTGTCAGTGGAACAGGTCTGAGTGTCAAATTCATCCTTACTCTCCAAAATCAGCAAGGAAAGACTTTTGAACAATGAAATTATACACTGTTGTCTTCTCGCAATCTCTGCTTTAGTTCAAATACATCTCATACTGCAGTGTGGATGTGATCCATTAGTGTTCAGCTTCATGACTGGGGGTTGTATTTCTCGTCTTGGGTGTTTGATATTTATTTTGTTGCACCCCGGAACCAAATCAACATTACTATAATCTCCTTGGAGGTCTGGAAACCTCTTTCTTTATTATTTCTTTATAATTTTTATAAAAAAGTTTGAAGGGCCCATAAATGCCATGTGGACGGCGATACATTTGGCAAGCAGGAGGTTTATCTTGACTTGTCAAATAAATATGCCAACTAACAAAATTGTTTGAATATACAGTGGGGAGAACAAGTATTTGATACACCGCCGATTTTGCAGGTTTTCTTACTTACAAAGCATGTAGAGGTCTGTAATTTTTATCGTAGGTACACTTCAACTGTTAGACAAAAATCCATAAAATCACATTGTATGAGTTTAATTATTTAATTTGCATAAGTATTTGATCAGCTACCAACCAGTAAGAATTCCGGCTCTCACAGACCTGTTAATTTTTCTTTAAGAAGCCCTCCTGTTCTCCACTCATTACCTGTATTAACTGCACCTGTTTGAACTCGTTACCTGCATAAAAGACACCGGTCCACACACTCAATCAAACAGACTCCAACCTCTCCACAATGGCCAAGACCAGAGAGCTGTGTAAGGACATCAGGGATAAAATTGTAGACCTGCACAAGGCTGGGATGGGCTACAGGACAATAGGCAAGCAGCTTGGTGAGAATGGAACAACTGTTGGCACAATTATTCGAAAATGGAAGAAGTTCAAGATGACGGTGAATCTCCCTCGATCTGGGGCTCCATGCAAGATCTCACCTCGTGGGGCATCAATGATCATGAGGAAGGTGAGGGATCAGCCCAGAACTACACGGCAGGACCTGGTCAATGACCTGAAGAGAACTGGGACCACAGTCTCAAAGAAAACCATTAGTAACACACTACGCCGTCATGGATTAAAATCCTGGTCCCCCTGCTCAAGCCAGTGCATGTACAGGCCCGTCTGAAGTTTGCCAATGATCATCTGGATGATCCAGAGGAGGAATGGGAGAAGGTCATGTGGTCTGACAAAAAATAGAGCTTTTTGGTCTAAACTCCACTCGCTGTGTTTGGAAGAAGAAGAAAGATGAGTACAACCCCTAGAAAGCCATCCCAACCGTGAAGCATGGAGATGGAAACATCATTCTTTGGGGATTATTTTCTGCAAAAGGGACAGGACGACTGCACCGTATTGAGGGGAGGATGGATGGGGCCATGTATCGCGAGATCTTGGCCAACAACCTCCTTCCCTCATTATGAGCATTGAAGATGCGAAACACACAGCCAAGGCAACTAAAGAGTTGCTCTGTAAGAAGCATCTCAAGGTCCCGGAGTGGCCTAGCCAGTCTCCAGACCTGAACCCAATAGAAAATCTTTGGAAGGAGCTGAAAGTCCATATTGCCCAGAGACAGCCCCGAAACCTGAAAGATCTGGAGGTCTGTATGGAGGAGTGGGCCAAAATCCCAGCTGCAGTGTGTGCAAACCTGGTCAAGAACTACAGGAAGGGTATGATCTCTGTAATTGCAAACAAAGATTTCTGTACCAAATATTAAGTTCTGCTTTTCTGATGTATCAAATACCTATGTCATGCAATAAAATGCTAATAATTTTTTTTTAAATCATACAATGTGATTTTCTGGATTTTTGTTTTAGATCCCGTCACTCACAGTTGAAGAGTACCTATGATAAAAATTATAGACATGCTTTGTAAATGGGAAAACCTGCAAAATCGGCAGTGTATCAAATACTTGTTCTCCCCACTGGTGTGATGACTCTAATTTCATCTGTCCATAAAACCTTTGAAAAATCTGTCTTCAGGTATTTCTTTGCCCAATCTATACACTTCAGTGTGTGAATCTTATTCAGTGGAGGTCTTCTTTCAGCCTTCTTGACCTTGGCCATGTCTCTGAGCATTTGACACCTTGTACTTCTGGACACTCCAGGTAGGTTGCAGTTCTGGAATATGGTGGCACTTGAGGATAATGGGTTCCTGGCAGCTTCACATTAATTTATTCTCAAGAATAATGCAGTTAATTTACGTCTTTTCTTCTTCATGCATTTTTTGCACCCCAGTTGACTATTTGCAAGAAAACGTTTGAGTGTTCAGTGGTCGCGCCTCAATAATTTAGCAATTTCAAGAGTGTTGCATCAGTCTGAAAGGCATTTTACAATTTATGACTTTTCAGTGTCAGTTAAATCTAATTTTTGTCCCATTTTACCTGAGGTCATGAAGCTGCCTATTAATTATGCACACCTTGATACAAGGTGTTACTCACTGTTGCCACACCCTCCCTCATTACACAAATAAATATCACCTGAAAATGATTCAATCCAATGAGCATTCAAATTTATATTGTTTGGAGTTGGAATATGTGCACAGAAATAATAACATGATCAGAATACTCACTTGTGTAATAATTGTGCAAACAGTGTAATGTGTCTTTTATGTTGTTTTTGCCTATTCTTTCTACATCATTTTGATACCTTTTTGCCAGACCGCGTCAGTGGAGCCGGCCAAGAAGAGCGAATATCTCTTACTGAGTGAGTGCCTGACTAACTGACTGACTACCCATTGTTAAATAGCATACTATTTTGCAACGCAGACTGTCATGGAAGCGACCGGGTTTTGAGCCTCTCTAAGGACCAAACATATTAGGCAATAGGATTGGTTTAGATTAGATTTAGATTCAACTTGTTTGTCATTGAACAAATACAAGTATAGTACAACGAAATGCAGTTAGCATCTAACCAGAAGTGTAAATAAAAGAGTGCAGAAAGTTTAAGTTTAGGTATTAAGTATATGTATATTATGAGTGGAAGGTATAGCTGTGCAATGAAGGCAAATGCAGTACAAATAGCAATACTAAATGTGCAATTAACACTAGGACCGCCAAATGCCTACAGGAATTGACATTTGAGTTTGTAATTAAAATTAAACTGCCATTTATGAAAGCTAAATAGGCGTATATTACATTGTTCGTGGTCAGAATTCTAATCTCACAAACAGAAAACTATTTAGAGAGTTTTTACCTGTTTTTAATCTTAATCGGCCAACAGCCCACAGCACTTAGCGTTGGTACCCAGGCAGCCGCTAATGGTACCCAGGCGCTAATCACCCCTCACTGAATGCATGACATCAATGGATGAATGTGATACTCCCAGAGTCTTGGTTGAATTTGAATTAACTTAAATGAAATATAAGATTTCCGTGACCATTCAACTATTTTATTAGGCTATTATTGAAACATAATACAAACGATATAGGCTACTTGACAATTCAACATGTGTATCACACCTTACTGTTTTTCAATATGAGATTCTGCATCTTGTGTAGGCTTATTCATCAAATGTAAATCTAAAATGAAAATCAAATTTTTTAAGAAGCGAAATTCCAGACATTCTTTACCAATGGCCAACTACCAATTCAACAAAGGTATTACAATTTACTGTTTATCTTAGGAGAAAAAGAGAAATACAATTGCATATACATCCTATCATCTTTCTTTGAATTTTCTCTGCTTATTTTCCTGAAGATTAAAATTCTACAAATGTATTACGCTAAATAATTATTCACAAAATGAAATACCAACAATCACCAATTGTCAATTCAGCAAATGTATTACATGTTACTGTTCTTCATCAATGCAATCAACAAATTACTCTATATTTTCATGTAGGCTACTGAAGGGGTAGAAATGTTATATAATCTGAACTCATTGAGCAAGTCAGACACAATTTACAGCATTTAGTTCACAATGGCAAACCAAACCCAACAATTCGACGCCCTGACAGCGTTGCAGTTGCTGCAAAATTTAGATGAGTTGGAGTCAGATGAAATCAGAAATAGATCCCGAAATCCATGTGTTGGATGTCAGGTCTTCATCTGATTCTGATAATGAGCTGCTACCTCCAGTGCCTGAGCCTCCGCAAAAAAATAAATAAATGAACTGCGACCGCAAATGCCACTGCCAGACAGTGCAATTTCGTAAGTTATCCTTTGATCATCCTTTTATTCCGCTAATCGAATGTACATTTTAAAATGTCGTTATTCCCACTGAAACCAGATGCAGGATGAACAGTGAAACAAGCTGAAAAACATAATACAAACAATGAAGGCAGAAATGGCCAGAACTGATACAAAGGAACAAGCGGACTAGGCTAGAAAAACACACACACAGACAACTAGCAGACAGTTCTCCACAAAGACTCTGACAAACACAAGGGCTGTTATAGGCTGTATTAGTGAAGATCCGGTTTGCTTAATGATGGAAAGTCTGGGGTGATCTGATGAAGAACAGCTGTGCGTAATAGTGGAGAGTTTGCTGTGTTCTTACCCGGTTCCTTTTCTTGTTTTAAAAAAAGTTGAAGACTACCAAAAGAGCTAGGTATGGCTTTAGAAAACCCCAGACTTCACACTAGCTTTAGAGGATATTACAGGATATTACAAGATACACAACAATATGGCTTATGCATTAGTAATAAATGTTTGCTCGGAGAAAACTTTTTTTTTTTTTTTGTTATTAGGTAATTTTGTAAAGAATACACAAGACACGCTCTACTGCAACTAACCTAGTGCCCCATATCAGCAGACGTTCCATTTGGCAAAACTAATATTTTCCACAAATAAAATATCTTAGGCTGGCCTTTTCTTTACCTATAATAGAGTGTCAAGTCTTTACACATTGTAGCTCATGATCTCTTTCCATTGGTCAAAAAGTACTTTTAATTGACAGTACAGATCATTATTTTTTAATTTACAAATTCACAGAATGTCTACTCATTTAAAAATAAAGAACTTATGGAAAGGTTTATGATCTAGATTTCCATTTTCAGTAAGTATACTTCTTCAACCTTTTCTTATCAATTCTGAGATATGCATTTTTTATTACTAACTTGTCTCATCACAGCAACACTTAATTAGATTTGGAAAGTATAAGATTGGGACGTGTCACTCTCCGCAAAGCGGTTTAGCTTTTTTCGCTTTGCTTGCTTACCCAGGAAACCGATGTATAGGAGGGCATGCTCCCCAAACTAATGAACTCACCTTAGCTTGCATTCCCGTTTGTGTCACTGTAGTGGTGAGTACAGACACGGTCAGTCAGGGGAAGCTTCCCCCAACCTCAGGCAGTGCTGGACCACACGCAGTTAAGTAACACAAGGCTGGGATGCGTAGTTGATGCCTCAGAACTTTGATTACCTTAGATTGCTGCGCGAATCGGAGGAGACAGTACAAGCATCTTCTTGAAGTGTTTATTT
Source organism: Esox lucius (assembly GCF_011004845.1). NCBI lineage: Eukaryota > Metazoa > Chordata > Actinopteri > Esociformes > Esocidae > Esox > Esox lucius. The sequence continues at coordinate 18,675,308 of NC_047576.1, forward strand.
AAAACCACTCTTACACACAAATAATTAGCATACTTTTAACATTTAACCGGAAAATAACGGTTTTAATGGTTTTCACTGGACGTTTCAGAAGACCCTGCCAGTTGACTATTAAAGGAAGGCATTTTACCCTCAGTCACCTAACTAAATTGTGTCATGCAGTAGTATATTCTAGAAACCCTAATCAGAAGAAAAAAATCCACAGATTTTATCTTGCTCTGCACAGATTGTTCTAAACATAAATATACTCACCTAAAGGATTATTAGGAACACCACACTAATACTGTGTTTGACACCCTTTCGCCTTCAGAACTGCCTTAATTCTACGTGGCATTGATTCAACAAGGTGCTGAAAGCATTCTTTAGAAATGTTGGCCCATATTGATAGGATAGCATCTTGCAGTTGATGGAGATTTGTGGCATGCAAATCCAGGGCACAAAGCTCCCGTTCCACCACATCCCAAAGATGCTCTATTGGGTTGAGATCTGGTGACTGTGGGGGCCATTTCAGTACAGTGAACTCATTGTCATGTTCAAGAAACCAATTTGAAATGATTGGAGCTTTGTGACATGGTGCATTATCCTGCTGGAAGTAGCCATCAGAGAATGGGTACATGGTGGTCATAAAGGGATGGACATGGTCAGAAACAATGCTCAGGTAGGCTGTGGCATTTAAACAATGCCCAATTGGCACTAAGGGGCCTAAAGTGTGCCAAGAAAACATCCCCCACACCATTACACCACCACCACCAGCCTGCACAGTGGTAACAAGGCATGATGGATCCATGTTCTCATTCTGTTTATACCTCGGTTGTAACAAGTGGTTATTTCAGTCAAAGTTGCTCTTCTATCAGCTTGAATCAGTCGGCCCATTCTCCTCTGACCTCTATCATCAACAAGGCATTTTTGCCCGCATTAGTGCCGCATACTGGATGTTTTTCCCTTTTCACACCATTCTTTGTAAACCCTAGAAATGGTTGTGCGTGAGTTCAGGAGATTGTCTTGACCACACCCCTAAATGCATTGAAGCAACGGCCATGTGATTGGTTGATTAGATAATTGCATTAATAAGAGATTGAACAGGTGTTCCTAATAATCCTTTAGGTGAGTGTATATCACATTTTGAATGTACTGTATACCCTTAGAGTGCACCTAGTCACTTCTTTGATTGTCAGGTAGTGCCTTAAACATATTTCAACACTGGAGTAGTCTCTCAAGCTTACCACTGGAGACAAATTCTGGAAACTAGTCTGAAATGCTTCCCAAAATTCCGTTAACATATTCCTTGGTTACAGCAGATTATACGCCCAAATGATATGCAAATTGGTTCTGTCTTTGCAGGAATAGCGATTATAACTAGCTGTCCTTACGGCAGCATAAACAATGGTTGCCTTTCAATAGAAACGTCCTCATTCACTGTGTAAACATGAATAGCGACTGTCTTTTATTAATGTAGTTCAATTAGAGTATTCTTTGGTGCAAATGCATGGTGTGAACAGTCCTAACATTCACTACTGGAATAAAGATAAAATCAAATCTTTAATATCCTTGAGCAGCGGTTAATGTGATTATTGTAATTCCTTTTTTCTACTTATTGTCTGTAACTATAAATGAAAATTAAATAACCTGCCTTTAGCTCCCAAAAAGTAAGGCGTTCCCTATAATAACTTCAATTCAAGTTATTTATGTGCCGTCTTAATTGTAGTTGTATTTCTGATTTGGAGAACATTTTGAAAGACCCCTAGGTTCTTAGTATTATGTCTCCTGTTTGGGTGGCACACCGACACTTGAACACCTTCTCAACCAATCGAGGTAGAAGGAAGATGCAAGTCCTGTTATCCCTCTGTCCCTACTTTTGGCAGTTTTTCCCCCTCTTCTCGTGCCTAATTTAGTTGAGATCTCTGGATGTCCCCCAATCTTCCTTTTTTTCTTTCTCCCTCCTTCCATTTCTCCCCTTCTCTAATCTCTTTCCCATTCCCCCTGTCCCTGTGCTGTGTAACTGTGTGTGGAAGTGATTTATCTGTGACAGCCACTGGGGTCCCAGTGCAGTCTCCCACACACAGACAGGTAAGTCTGCCGCTGTGATATATTTTAATTACAGATTTAGTCAGAAGTAATTAGGGTTCTATACCATGGGGGACCCCCCAGCCCCCTCAATCCAGCTACCCATGACACATGAACACATGCATGTGCACCAGTCACCGTTTGCGGATATACAACAACATTCACAGAAGCAAACATCTTGCTTTCCTGTCTTTTTCATTGTTTTTCATTTGAAATGCACTAAGAACACTAGAGATGTCTTTTTTGTGGTAAAATCTCTGACAGCCTTCAGAGTAATAGTCATGCACCATGAATAATAAATGTAGTAGGAGATCTCGTTTTGCCTTGTTCTGATTTTTGCTGAGGAATCTTTGGTGATCATTTACCCTCTTAGAGAGAAAAATCAGTGTGAACAGTGATACAGTCCAAGCACCAACACTCATAATAGTAACTGATAGAATGGATGAGGAAAATGATTATTGTTGCAGTTGTGCAGCACACAAAGGTTGGGAAAAGAAACTGAGTGTTGAGGTGAAGAAGAGATGGCATGCTGGTATATGGGACAGATGGAATGACTTCTCAGGGATCACCATGTTGCTGAGGGAGGAGAGAGGTGGTAATTGCATTTTAATTATGGTGTTGATGGTTCTGTGCTCCGCCAGATGGAAGGTTCTTAACAGATATGCACAAAATAAATCAGCCTTTTGCAGCAGCACCCCCCCCCCCCCCCCCCCCAAACTCCCTGTATCAGTGCTCATGATTAGCTCCCACCCAGCAGTTTCATGTTTGGCAGCTTTTTCACAAGGAGCATGCTACCGGTAACGTATCTGTGACTTCCCACCTTCCAGACCTTTAATCCATAAAGGGGTGAGAAATGTGGGGCCTGTTATGACTATATGACATGATTCAATGAAATTAACTAATAAGCTGTGTACACTATTATTTATTAGCCATATCTTATTTTTCTATGCTTATCCTGGCATTTGGAATATCCTCAAAATAATTTGAGGCAGAAAAAGTTTGTTGGACATTTTAGTTGACTTCCTCTCCACATCAAGGTGAGACCTTCACCTTACTGTTGTTAGTGACAGGATTCCCCTTAAAGGGGTTTACTCTGAATTCGCAGAGATTTCTGGGGGTGGCTGACCTGTAGCCGTGCTCTTTCCTCAGCCTATACTCTTTGCTAACTGTCTGAAAGAGATAAGCCTCCGCTGATAAGCTGGCTGGCGTCAAACGCTCCCATATCCGTAGAACTGTACCTTAGAGGAAAATGTATTTATATATCACAGGGTCACACGGGTGTTGGAGAGGTGATAGCAACTTAGTAGGTTTATGATACAGGAAAGAATATGACTTCCACCCTCTTACCTCTCAGCCTAGGATTGCCGTTTGAGAGAGATGTAGACGGGGAAATAACTCAGGATTTCATCGACCAGTACTGGTGGCTATTTTTCCTGGGCAAAAGAGGTCAATCCAATCTCAACGCAAGCTTATCGGAATTCTACAACCATTACCTTACATATTAAACCTGCAACTAATTTTCACCTTTCAATTAATATTGCCAATACACATTCCAAGTCCTCCGGAGATATGTGCAGCAGTGTGTGACGGCAGGTTTACAGGCTTAATGGTGTTGGTGTGCAGGTCATTTTAATAAATTCACCAATTACAACAGCATTCATTTTATCTTGCCTGGAGCCAAACCATTGCTGTTGTGGTATTTTCGAGAACATTACAGTTGCAACATTTCCCTCGCTGTGGAAATGACAGGGTAATTTGCTGAGAAATTACCTGTGTTACCTTATAATGTAAGCTGGGCAGTGCAATTTTGAAACACAATGACACTCTGCCACGATGTTCTGAGCTTAAATCTACTTATTATACGGACATGTGAAGGTTCAGTGTTTCTGTGCTAGTCAAAGATCTATTTATATTGACATATGCAGTCTTTTGTACCTGCCGTTTTCAGTGTTCCTGTTCCTGAGTTAATCTGACACATAATTTCACCAAAGGATTTCCATTCTAGAGAGCAACAATAAAATAACCTTTGCAGGGGAAAATGCCATGCAGTTACGTAGACTCAATGTCATGGCACCATTATGCAACTAGATGAGGAAGAATTGATTCACCATAATCAATGTATGAGTTCCAAGATGGGGTGGCATGTTTTCCCATGATTTCTACATGTTGCTAGAGTGTTGCTATGGCACGAAGTGTTGTGTTTAGTGGAATTAAACCTGCTTTCTATTCCTATGGTGTCTGGCAACACAAAGCTGGGTCTAATCTGCTTACTATTGACTAGATTCTCAATAATCCTTTTATATGAAAGCGAACACACTGCCTGTTATCGAGTTTCAACATTGGTTTAAGTAACTTGTCTCCTGTCTTTCAATGACACACTATTGGCTTGCTGTCTATTGAACTCTTGCTCCAGTCCTTATGCAGTCATGAGAAAAAGTAAGTACACCCCGTGCAAAGTGGCCTACTTTTCTTTTCTTTTTTTTACTTATTTGGATGTATGGATAGGTAATCTTCACTTCAACATGATTCACAGATAAATGTAATGTAATTCAACACATTTCACTGAAAGAATGTACTTTGCAATCGATTCATTGTTGACTAATGTAATTTCATAGTGTGGAAAAGTACACCCCTAAAGTACAATCCTAGCTTCAATAGCTTGTGTTGCCCCCTTTGGCTGAAATAACTTAATGTAGCTGTCTTAATGTAGCTTCTGGTAACTGTCTTCAACATCAACTGGGAGAAATATTTGCCCCCTCTTCTTTACAGTACTGGAATTGAGGTATGACTCAACCGTACCTCTCAGGAATGTTCATATACAACTAATTGGTATACCGTGATTATGTTCTGTATGAACATAAATTGGTGCAATTACGTTTGCTATCAACATATCCCCAGTGCTATTGGTCCTTAATGACTTGTGATTATATTGCTCCTTAACATTTCACTATGTTGGTCCTTAAAGGGCAATGTGTACGATTTTCAAGCAAAAATGACGAGTACACATCTGCAGTTATTGTTGTAAGATAATGTTTAAAGCCACTCTAACTATTAATACATTCGTTAGTGCCCCTGGTGTCTGGTATCTGATGGTAGGTAAATGGTGTGTTGACGCTGAATGTAATCTCAAATCATTAAGGACCACAAACAGTGGGGTATGTTGATATTGAACATAATAACACTACTGATATACTCATACAAAATAGTTACATATTTGCATAATCCCTGCATTGCTGGTTTGATTAGATTAGATCCAACTTTATTGTCATTGAACAGTACAAGTACAGTCCAACGAAATGCAGTTTGCGGCTAACCGGGAGTGCAAATAGAGGAGTGCAGAAAAGTGTACAAGTTTATGTATCTTATCAGACTTGTCCAGTAGTGCAGAGGGGGTGTTTAGTTAGTTTGGTATGACTCTGTGATGGATAGTTGGACAGACCCTGAGGCAGCAAATCAGTCCTGGATCATAATGCCACTATGTCCACAGATTACTTTTGGTATCAGGTTATTTTGTTCAAAGGTAGTATTTCATTTTCAGCAAACATGGCTTCTGGTATTGCAGCCAAGCAACCCCTACTTTGACTCATCTGTCCAGAGCTCATTGTTCCAGTAGTTTGTTTAACCAGGTGTTGTCTGGCGAATGTCCGTTGTCTCTTGAAATTACTTTTAGACAGCAGAGTCTTCTTCTTGACCTCCATGTAGGCCACGTTTTTGCAGTGTCTTTCTGACAGTTGACTCATGCACTTTGACATTGATTGTGGCAAGAGAAACCTGTAGATCCATTTATGTTACTTGGGGTTTTTAGAGACTTCAATGTGCAACTTTTAGTCAGCCGTTGGCCAAAATCTGATGTGACAGCCAGTCCTATGTAGATTGCCAGTGGACTGGAATTTTCTCCACTTGTAGATGATCCATCAGACAGTAGACTGATGTATTTTGAATTGCTTGGAAATGTCATTGGACCTCAGATAGCATAAAACAGAGAAGTGCAGTAAATCTGTGGCAAGAAAATGAGACGCCGAAGTTAAGCCTGTTTTGTGTAATGGACACTGGTATAAAAGATGCGACAAAACTTCCCCTTGTGCCTGCCGCCTTTCCCCTGACACGGTCTTCCCCAAAATCCCTTGTTTTGGATCTGCCAACATTTGTTGATAATGAGATTCTTACATGATGGGGAATTCCGGTGAGACAAGCGGGCCACTTAAAACATTGGCTTCCACAGCCTACATCCTTAGAGAGGTAGAGTAATGGGAAAAAATGGAATGAAAAGAAAAGAAAATGCATAGTGCACAGATACTGGCAAACACACAGATCTCTCTGAGGTGTGAGCTTATTTTGTTATTGTTAAAAACTGTGTAAATAAATGTTTTAGGTGGTGCTATCATGCAGCACTGTTTTATGTTTTTAGGTGGTGTTATCATACAGCACTGTTTTATGTTTTTAGATGGTGTTATCATACACCACGGTTTTACGTTTTTAGGTGGTGCTATCATACAGCACTGTTTTATGTGCTGCTGCAGTTACAAACCCAATCAACACTAAAGGTGTGGAGTTGAAACATTTGTCACTCTTCCTGTCTATTGACCTATTTTGCCTGCATTGTGTATGGGTACGATGGAGCCCCAGCGTAATACAAGATAATTGAGTGTCTTTCAGCTGACAACTCGTCCCTTACCTACCTTGTCACTTGTTTGCTGTTAGAGGACCTAGTGGCGTCAAGGGCGATTGGGGCAAAAATAATACATATTGCATACATGTTTAATATGTTGCATAAATATGTAACATATGGAATTGGTTCAATTTGTTTTAGATGTTCAGTCTGGTTCTTATCTGTTTCTTCCTAGGTTCCAACCCTACTAGGGAGTTTTTTCTAGCCACTTTGCTAAACATTTTCTTGCTTTTTGTGGTTTTTGGCTGGGTGTCTGTACAACCATTTTGTGAGAACTGCTGATACAAAAAGGGCTTTATAAAATAAATCAGATTGATTGATGTTCTGACACTCAAACTACCTTGTGTTATTGATGGGAAATATCTGTGTTTTACTCCTGCTGTCTCCATTTCGATTTTACAAAGCAGGTACTTTCAGCCTATTTTTAGTGACCATTTCAACTTTCGTTTTTATCTGTAGGCCTATGCATACTGAAGAGTGCAGTTGGGATACTCAACAATATATTGCGAGACCATAAAATAGTTATTTTATGGTTTTTTGTAGAGGCCTTGTTGATTGCCTATATCCTACCACAAATCGCATTTCGTCAGATTTTCAGACTACAGATAAGCCTAGCCAAATGAAAAGCCTGACCAGCAGGTAATCCATGTGCTTGAATTTTCTTTGAGTGGCCCAGTTAAACAGCTGTGTTAATGAACACTCATCTGCGTTAAGGCTTTATCTCGGATGCTGTTGACGACATTCTCAACTAGTTGCACCGACCTCTAGTCAATCCATAAAACGGAAAAATAACCCTGATGTTAGATTGTCATCTCCTTTGTACACTGGATAACTGTAAGGACTCGAATCACATGAATATGGCCTATTCATCAATATTAATTGACACTTCGCTACAGGCTTTATCCACATCCCTGAGTCTCTATGCCGCATCCAACTTGGTGGATACTAAGCCAGTGTTTACAATCACACTTAAAATGCAGGAATCTGTGGCATCTGCCGTTTTGGGCAATAGCAGTCTATTTACACGTTTCCTATTCATTAGAATGCATGTGATTTGGTTTGGTGGCGTGCGAGGCGGGTGATGCGGTGCGGCGCTGCCTGGGGAGGCAGCAGGGGTTTTGCCTGGTGCTTATTGAGACTTTCAGCTGATGATTTATGGCCGCCGTTAAGGAATCCTACTTGGCTTTTAGTGGAGCTGCAATTCAGAAACAGCAAGCGCTAAAATAGGTTTTGACATTCTTCAGGCAGATAACAGTGTTCACGTGTACATGGCATGTATCTGTTTATTTTGTATTTGCTTTCATTTCGTTTTAATTTTATCATGGGGACAATCTGTGATTGTGTTTTTAATTAACATAAAATTATTTTTGGACATATGTGCCATTAGTGATAGTAGATTCTCTCTTAATTTCTAGAAAAAAAATATAACAATTACGGAGCACAGATGAAAACATAAAAATTTTCATTTTCCTGTAACTTCACTTCTGAAAGACATCAAGTCTGCTACCATTCTTTAGGAGAAAATAAACCATTGAGGAGAAATGAGGAGGCAAACTTCCATGAAGTCGAGTGCCGTTGTCCAAGGCAAGTGTTCCTTTCTGTTTTAGAGTCAAGACTAGACAATCATCAAGGCCCTCTGTTAGATCTGCCTAGATTTGATCAACATACCCAATGCAACTCCCAGCTGTACTCGCTTCTGTAAGGGTTTGTCTGACGGAACAAAGAAAACCACAGACTGTAAATGTGTTATTAATATTCAGGACCCTGTGGATTTAGTTTTGTACTATACAGGACGGTAGTGTATTACAACAGTGTAAACGTGAAGAAAAGCATGTATTTGCGTTTGTGTGAGTGTGTGTGTGCGCTCAGAGTCTTGCGTGCGTGCATTTCAGATGTGCTTGTGTGTGTGTATTCACTAGTAAGTGAATGTTTGAAGGTCCTGGGGGAGAGTGAGTCTCTTCCTGTTCACACTCAAACTGTGCCCCTCTCCCAACAACCGGCGTGATGCTGCCCTTCGCTCACCTCATCCTTGTCCCCATTGCTATTCATTGTGACAGCTGTCTTTTCCTGCTGCACTGAGACAGACTTAGTTACCGGGAGGAACCTGAAGACTGCCATATCAGCCATCAGCTTGAAAGCCTTATTCATTTCCTTCCTCAGGGTCAGTTTAGCGCTCCACTCGTTGAACCCATATCCGCCACCAGCCTTGCCCTTTCGGCTGGCTTTGTTTGCTTAGCTCCTTTGCGACTGGTACAGTGCCCACAGTCGGTCTGTACACGCGTTTATTTATTTTGTTGGCATAACAATTGACGAGCATACTCGCTGATGCTGATAGTTGATCCAGTTTGGATTTGATGCCCTAGACTGGAAATTGTATTTCTATGTTCAGTGTCTTTTGTTCTGTCTTTTGGTTCTTTTTCTATGTTCTTTGATTGGTTTCACCTGTGTCTAGTTAAGTCTTCACCTGTACCTCGTTTATTCCCCATTAGGTCCTCATTTACGTTCCTCCTACCCTAGAGTTTATTTTCTGTCATTGTTTCACCTCTGATTCATGTCAGGTCTTTGGATTAAAGAAGCGTTTTGTTTAAGAACCTCTGTGCCTGTGTCCTGCCTCCATACAACAACGTTACACCTGGTATGACACTGCGAAAATACTATTAGCATATCTTTTCTGGAAAGGCTAGTGGCTGTGCTTCCTCTGCTTTATCAGGAAATATATGGAGACCAGTGTGAAGGCAATGCTAATTGACATGACTAGAGTTGACATCCTGGGCATCACAGCACAGGTTTATCCTCGACTGGGACTGGGCGGCCCGTCATTGCGTGTTATTAAACACCTTGTGCTTGGCTGCACTCACTAGGCGGTACCAGGGGCACTGCTGGAGGGAGACCCATTCGTATGTTGGCCAAGCTACAGGGCTAATGCACCAGGCAGCATTAGTCTACCCCAAAAACGACAACCTCCCAACAGGTTACGCCGGGTCTCTGGGATCCCTCTGGTCCCTCTGTGTGACCTGTCTCTTCCTGTTAACAAGCAACCTCTCCTGAGTGCAATACCAGAAACACACTATACCTCCGACACACACAGACCAGACACACACACCATCAAACAGCCAACAAAGCTCAAGTAGAAACAGCATTTAATTTGATCAGCTCCACTGGTTAACATCATGCCGCTGTTAATGCCATTTATTCACTTCAGTTGTTTGAGATGTGAGCGCTGAAACGCGCTTCACAAATCTCAAAATCAAACACTCCAACTCCCGCTCTGGGAGTATATGTATCAATATATAATGCTTGGTTCGTAAACCAGCTGATGTACCTGTTTAAATCTCAACCCAGACATAGTCCATGAATGGAAGAAAGGTCACAGTCCTTACAGGAGAAAGCTGTTCCAGGCTCCAGGGAATGCAGGGCATCATCTCTCTTGGTGAACCCTGATTCTGAGATGATAGAGTAAGCGTGGTCTGCTCAGTGTTGTGAAATCTGCCCTGAGCTGGTGCTTACCCTTGGAAGCTCACATCCATCATTTCAGGTCCTCATCCAATCAGACGCCAAATGAGAGCTGTAGCGCTTTTGATGGAGTGTTCTTCTCACTGAGGTTAGCAGGTGTGACTCTACCCCACACCCAGCTGTATTCATATTCAATTACAGATACACGTGCCATTGTGCCTTTTCTGTTCTCATTGGAAGACTAACCTATTGTCGATATTCCATACACACAGCACAGGAAAATTATTAAACCTGTGGTGGGAAGTTGTAAGTGAATTGTTTGTATTTAGTGGTACTAACTCAGGTGGATGTTTTCCATATGGTCTTGATATGAACCCTTTCCTGAACTGCATCGTTGATGTTACATGGGAACTCTTGGCTACCGGGCAATCCCATAACAAATCAAGGCAAAGTAATGTGGTCTCCCTTATATACCTAAAAAATATATTCAGATTGGTACCGCACACTATTTTTAGGGCACCCCCATGAGTACATATTTAATTCAAGTCCTGTTTGATAGATATCCCTCCCCTAACGGGGAGGCTAAGATGGTAGTATGTTTTTGAAGGATTATATTTCGCAGATACGATATTCATAGGCAGGAAAAACTGAGTAGCCTTTGTGAAATGAAGCACATCTCTTTTAGCTCCTAACCACTTAGGGAATACAGAGCAACAGTGGTTAAGCAAATGTTTTTGAGTGAGACCGGGAGTTGTGCTGCTTTACTTGCTGCCTTCCTCAATGGGGAGATGTACCTAGTCTGGAGATTGTAGTGTATGAGCAGCTACATTTTTGCACAGACAGTCGACTTGGCTCCTAGCTTTGATGCTATTCCAGGGGCTGTCAATCAGACTTCATGTCTCCCATGGCGGAGGGAGGAAGGACCGTTGAAAAGATCCTTCTATGTTCTACTGCTCTGATAAATGCAATGACTGCCAATACATACAGATGTCTTATCTTAATTTCATCATGCTTGCAGGAATTTTCTGGCACAGCAGGAAATGCAAACTTGTGGTGTATTCTGTGTTTTTGACGGACTGTGTAAGCAGGCCAAGAAGAGCGAATGTCTCTTACTGCCTGACTGACTGACTCGGTACACCTTGTTAAATAGTGTAGTGGTTAGAGAAGCGGACATGCGAACTATAGGTCCCGAGTTCTTATCTCCTTGCAGGCGAAGTGAAGTACGCATTATGAATTATTCCGTATAGACGAAACTTTTCTAGCTAAAACCTCCAGTGACTACATTATAGTAAGACTGAAATTATTTTGTGACTGTTTCTGGTGGATTTTCAAAGTACGCATCCATGCATGCATTTTGGGTCAGGGTAGACAAACACATTTGCTGGCTACAACATACAGTAGTTACGTTATAGTGATCCTAAAACTATATACGGTTAAATTGCGACTGTTTCTGTCATGGAAACGTTCATCTTCAGTCTCGCTAGAAATTGCTCAATTCTTGTGATTATTCCTAAGAAGGAAGTAGATACTAGTAAGCCTGTTTGTGGTGGAAGTTATCGTCGCCTTTATTGATAGTTATTGTATCAATGTCATTCACGAATGAAAGAAAAAAGTATATGTTCTTATGCCATGAAATTAAATAGCTTTGGCGGACTCGCTAGCAATTGCTCAATTCCTATGACTAGTCCAGTAAGTTAGTAGATACTGGTAAAGCCTATTACTGGCTAATTAGCTGTTCAAACGGCCAGTGGTAAAAGCTAACAGTTCATAGATGCTATTTGTGGTGGAGGTAAACTTAGTAAGAAACGTTAGTCAGTTTAACTATATCAATATCATTCACAAATGGCCAATTAGCTGTGTAAACGGCCAGTGGCAAAAGAGGATTTGTTCAGGATAGACACAAGAGGCTATACTGACACCCCTTGAATGTAGAGCTCTGTGGTGTAGTGGTTAGCGTCCCAGCCTTTCACGTGGGCGACCTGGGTTAGAATCTCAAGAGAATGAAATGTCAGACAATATGTGCGACAAAAAAGGTAATTATAACCCGATAACTGAAATTATTGAATTTTTATACACTGGTTTTAGCTTTAGCTATTTCAATCAACCAGCAGTTGATAAAAAATGCTTAAAGAGACACCCAGCCTAAAAACCCCAAAACAAAAGCAACAACAACAAATTGATGCACAGTGGCTAGGAAACCTAGGAAGTCCTCTTCTAGTTGTGCCGGTTGAGATTATAAGAGTATGTGACCTTTTTAAGCCATATCAATATTTTTTGCATGTTCAGATGACCAGCGGTGAATACAGATGGGCTGTGTCCAGAGTCTTTAGGCAGAATCTAGATAAGCTGCACAACTAAGTGGACAAGGACAGGAACGATTACTTTGGGCATTCTCTGCTAGCTGTCAGGCCAGGTAGTCATGGTCCAATCTTTTCATGGCAGAATCTTTTCACACATGAAGTTTGATTGTCTAGTATACCAAAAAATGAAACAAGCATCTAACTTTCTCAGACTCCCTCTATATATTCCAGCAATCCACCAAAAAAATCTGACCAAATTCATTGTATAAAATATTAATTAAACTATATGGCACTGTACGGTATGTAGCTGTGTAGCACGTTCCGTAGTATTAGAACAATATTGACCAAGATATTTATATGTAACCCAAGATAGACAACACCCTGATGTGTCCAATGAGAGGTTGGTAAAGTCAAGTGGGCATAACTAGGAACAAATTGGTCAGAGCCAAGCAAAAACTGAGATACTATTAGCATGTTGTAGCATGTATCTGAGTTTTTCTGAAAGTGTGTGTGCACCAACACACTTGGCCCTTCACTTTTTCTAAACAATGCAATGTCGTTGTTGAAAAATGGCAAGAAATGTAAAGTGTGTAGTACAATTAATCTTAAAAGTTACTTGTTACTTAAAAAATGACATTTTCTTTACATTAAAATATTAGAACAAATGTTAATTACTTTACTCAAAACTATACATACTTCCTATTGCTGCTGGATTATTTTACCAGCTGTAACAAACTGTCTCAAATTAAGATACGGTATCTGTAATAGGCATTCAGCCTCTCTTGTCTAGGCATGAGTAATGATGTCACATTCTTTCTTCATTAGCAGGATCCTAGGAGCCTGGGCAGTATGTCGTTAGTATTGTGACTCTGGATCGATCTGTCTGTCTAATTATTATTGTTGTTAATGTTTAGACGAGGAAATGTAGCCCCTATAGTCCATCTCTCGTCCTGACATTTCCACTTGACTAATCCACCTTTCTGCCACTGTTTGTGGTCAGTAAAAAAAATACAGCACAACCACCAAAGACCTTTTACTTCACACTTTTTTCTTTGTTGCTTTTCTCCTTCCCTACAACCATTTTTGTTTAGCTTGCTTAACTGTCAATCTGACTCACAAGTTACAGTATTCTCCATGTTGTGTTTGCATGGTGAGGGACCTGGAGTATTGTCTCATGTTCATGAGTGAGACTTGGTCAGGAGACTTATCTAAATACCTAAATACCTTTTTTGGTTCTAAGGACAATTACAAAATGAACATGGGGTCCTTTCCATAACAGATGGCTTTTCTCTTTGAAAGGGTGACAGGTAACAACAAAACAACAATTTGTGAAAGTACTTGACAACACTTTGCAGAAATGCTTAACCATATAACAATGCATCAATAAAGAAAACCGTGTGTGTCTTTGATAAAACTCATTGAAATTTCAGCTCTGTCTCCTGTTCTTAGAATTTCTTTCTCTGAATAAGTTTGGCTCCTAACAACAGTTGAGGGTTGTAGAGAACCATTGATTTAAAGCACATTGATTTAAAGCATATTGTTTGTTGGCTGAACTGTTAATACAATTAAGCAGATCCCTGAGGGTTTCATTGAAATCAGTGTTTTATTATTTTATAGTTCTATTACAATCTGTTTGTTTACTGATTTACGTACGCAGAAGCTTTTGTTAGTTCTATGCATTTTTTGGTGTTCCTTAGAATACGGGGCCCCACAGAGTTGATTTACCCTTTTCACATCATCTTTCGAAATAAGACTGCTGAGCTGCTTTTGGAATTGTACCTAGTTATGCTCACATTTGGCTGGTGGCAGTTTCACTCTTTCATTGCAGCACTTCGGCTGAACCCCAATGACACAACATGACAAACAACACCTTCAAAAGGGAGTTTTGCTGTCTTTTCATTCCTGAGCTAAGATAGCATAACTAAAATGGTTATTGAATTAGGTAATTCCTTGTCTTTTGATAATGCCTTTTCTTTTAGAGGAAATTAAAGTTTGGGGAGGTGGGGAGAAATTGAGATATGAGAACAATGGCCTCACCCTTTAGATTAACAGTGGTATTATTTAGTTATGTCTCTTTTTTCTGTCCACTGTGGTCATCAAGGGCAATAATAGTTTTTTTGTGTGATGTAATCATCAACATTTTATGATTAAGAAATTGTATTTGACCCTTGTAGTAAGGTATACAAAGCAAGACAACTGTGTCAGTTTGGTACAACACAAGAAACTACGTCAGGATACATCATTTTAAAACCTATTACACTTTCATGAGGGATTAAACAGATAAGCGACTGACTATGAGAAAACACCCCTCTGTCTCTCAAGAGGCAGGAGGGACACCAGAGCAGACTCTATCAGTGTCATAGCCTCCCTAGACAATAGGGCCACCCACATACATGCATGTACACGACAAAGCAACAAATCTCATATGCCCATGCAACACTGGGGAAAAACATTGTTATCAAAGAAAACCTTTGCAAATGTTTTCGTTTTTTTTGTCTTTGTCAAGGAGGATTATATGAGCATTATGTTTTCATTAAATGTCTTTTCTCAGTGTTGCCAAGATGTTGTTACATGTTTGGTGATACTCACAAGCCACTCTTAAGTTTTATTGCAACTAGAAGGCCGATTTCTATTGAACTGATAAGCTAATTTATGTTTAGTTTTTTTTCTTCACCAGACAGGTCAGGTAAGAACCAAATCGTATTTACAATGAAAGCCTAGCTGTGATCCATGTGTTGTAAAGATAGCATTGTATAGCTTAACATAAAGCATCAGTTTATTGTCACACCATCATAACAGCACTATATCAACCCTTCAAATAAAAGTGAACCCATTATATTGGCTTTAGGGGACTCACTCTCCAATTAAGTGCTGTCTTTTTTCTTTGTCAGTCAGAATTGAAGGGAGTTTCAATGCAAAAAATGCAGATCTCTGCATTACTAGAATGAGGGTAGAGGAGTTAAGGTAGGGAGATCTGTAGAGTAGGGGGATCTTCAGGGTAAAAAAGATCAGCCTTCAGAGAGCACTATTAGTGCTAAAGATCGCCCAGGCGATGTCTAAGCTCATGTCTTTTAAAAGGTTGAAATGGGCCCACATGGATCCATTATTGGTTATTGTTTGTTTTTAATGTAACATGAACCCTTGGTGAAGCTCGGTGCCTTTTTGCAGCTCGATATGCGGTTATTGCAGGGCTCCATTCTGCTGAACGCCCATACTGACACCCCACTCAACCTACCTCTCAGGGAAAGCGCTTTGACAAGAGGGAGCACTGACTCTGAGTGCTGTGAGATTAAGTGACTTGTAATGAAAACTCACCGGCTCTAGTCACTGCACTCATCCTAATGTGGGCATCTACTGACAACTATTGACTAGCCTTAACTATCGCCCCTTGCGAATAGTCCCCTACTTTACAAGCTAGTGGGATAGTTGTAAGCTGAAAAGTTCTTAAGTATCAAACATTGAGTCATCAAGTTATTCATGCTACTGTAAGTGAGATACATGACGGGCCTCAGCTATCCTGGAACAGAGCTTGGGAACATTCTTAAGGGTGTAGTGTTGGTGTCCAAGGTCGTCCGGCTGAGGGTGGAGGACAAAAGCTCTTCCCTCTCAGTTAGACCCTCATGACTGAGCAGCGGACTGCTATATTTAGGCCACTTTGGCTCAGATGACCGTGGCTCTTGGTGCCACAGCACCCCCACATCCCTCCAGGGCCTGTCATAAGGCTCAGGCCCAACGGTGGATGACTCCTGGATAATTGATTGGGCTGGGCTAGCCAGTCAGAAATCACACTGATGAAATCGTTCAGACTGATCAATGGCTTACGCAGACATCTGGCGTAAAGGCGGCCTGTTTTTTCTTGTGCTTTTGCCAAAGTTGTGTGACACATTGTTCTGAAGTTGGGGTTTGAATATAATTAGGCTGAATGTCTGTAGTGTTGGACTGTTTAAGGAATAACATGCAACACACATGCTGAAGGTGTGAAATTGAAGCCACCTTCAAAATGCAAGTGTCCCCAATCTTACTGAAATGCCTGTTTTATAAAATGTCCTATAAAAAGTCCTATATGTATGTTTTTCATATCTTATAAGTTGTTTTGCCTCTTTTATCAGCAAGTAATTGGTTCACTTTTCCCTCATCACCATGGTTAAACTACCTGCCTGCTCTCCTCTGTGTAACTGGTTTCACAGCACCTCAGAATAGAGGTTGAATGGTGATGAATAGCTGGTAGATCACCCTCTACTTTTAATTGGCTGATCTTTCCATCCATCACCATGCAACTCAACCCTCAGAATATCTCCCCTGCAATTGTGTGGATTTATCCACAAGCACTACAAGAGATTTAAGGAAATGGGCCAGGAAAAATGTAAAAAAAAATGTAAAAATGTAAAAATGTGTTTTTCACATATAGGCCTACAGTAATCTTTATTTGCCAGAACTCATCAACAATGCTTTCTGAAAACCATACATTTATTTTCCAGCATCTTTTTGGTAAGCAATTTCCCCATCTCTGTTTCCTGTAAATCAGGTAGCCACAAAATATGATTTCAGAGCCAAAGTCAATATTTGGAAAATTTGTGAAACCAGAATTTTTTCATTTCATATCAAGTTTGTATTCATATACAATAGTAAATGAATAGTGTTTGTCTCGTGAGGCCACACCTCCAATCTTGTCTGGCCTCCTTGGAGGTCTGGAAACGTACACCTACAGACGTGCCATGGTGGCGGTGAAAGTCTCAGAAACGCAAGCAGTGGTGCTCGGTCCCATGAGCATTGTAGGTTTCTGTGCTCACATGCTTGGGGTTCGCGGCGCTAAAAGTAGATATGTGTTGAACTCTTAAGTGACTGCCTCCCATGTCGACCAACTTACACTCATTGTCAACCAACTTACACTCATTCATTCACAACATCGACAGAAAAGAGGAGCAATTAATTATTGCTATTTCAGATTTCTCAGAATTATACTATTTAACTTGCACTCTACAGGCCTACAGGGACATAAACCAAAAAATGCTGTATGGAGGAATGTTGGTGCCATTGTGTACTTATCAGGTGTCATCAGGTGTTATATATATGCAAAAGGAGAGTGGGTTAATAATATTGGAGTTTGTACTGGTTTGACAGTATGTTATGTTGTTTATTGAATGGCAATCGTCATGTATGATTTTGTTTTTATATTTTTACAATATAGCCTAATAATTATAACAAGAATAATATTGCACACAGATTAGAATTGCAAATAATCTACCTACCTAGACAACTACATTATTTAAAATGAACACACACAAATAAATGACATGGCTTTCTTTATTATTTGATTAATAAAAACATACAACATCTGTAAAGTAATTTTTAGACGACATACCAAACCTAGCTTCTCCAGAGCATTGTTGTTACCTTGGTAACCATTGTGTGTACGTCACAGCATGGGTGTACAGTAGGGAACGGAACACGGTATGTTATCGAACCATTCAGTATGCCCCCTACGGTTCAATACGCACACGTGAACCGCAGAGTTACGGGGTGCCAGTCATTTTCCTATAGTTTCCAAAACATTTGTCTGTACAACACTTATTGTCATACAGACTATGCGCACGTTGTAGATTTAGATCCACAGAACACAAGGTGTAGCTTGTGAACAGGTAAGGCAGGCAACTGCTTGGGGCCCCAGGCCATAGGGGTCTCCTGAGGGCAGACAAACTTTACTCCACAGCAATGTCTAAAAATGTGGCAATCACAGTGACCACAACCCCCTCCCCCTTAATCCACAACTGGACGATTAGCAATGACATCTCAGTAGGAAACCTCCCTACAGGCGCCCCAAGAATCGAGCGGAAACTAAAAACAAATATTCTCACATCTAAGTTCTGTGAATTTAACACCTTGAACAACATATTGTAGAAAGCTAGCATCAAAAGTAATCTTGTAGTGGGGCTACACTTAAGTATTGCATATATACTCCTTAATACAAATACATGACAAAATAGTTTATGAGAGCTATACACAATATCAATTAAGGCTGATGGAACATTTTAGTATGTTTAGTTTCCAATGTGTCAGATCCTGGCTGGGGCCTCTAGGCATCTCTATGTGCCTCGTTTTGGTTGGCCCCGATTAGAGGCAGCTGCTCCACGTTACCTCAAATTAGGCACCCTATTTAATTTTCCCTTGTTTTCCTTACTTGGTGGACCATTGGTTGTGCCAGTTGTGTTGAGCCTCCTCCTTACGCTCTGGCACCCTGTCCTGCTGTGGGGGCGGAGCCTCCTCCCTCCGCTCCTCCTTCCGCTCCGGCTGTGTAATTGGGGACCCTATTTAAGTTGCCCTTGTTTTGCTCTCAGTTGTCGTTCATCGTTTGTGCTTGCACTTGGTTTGTGGTTTGCCTGCTTTTATTGTTTTCTGTTCGGTATGGTAAAGAAGACCATTAAAAGGATGTTTCCCCTCAACTCTGCTTCTTGCCTCCTCGACTGTGACATAATGTCAATATAGCCCACTAGTATTTATTATCATCATAAGCACAGCATTGTGCATAGTATGGATACCCATGAAACTTCAGAAATGTTATTAACCAGTACGAAATGCACATGCATTATCGTTTGAGTAGTTCTATGTATGAAAATATCAGTTTGAAATATCAGTAAGAACAAGGTGAACAGAAGATTCAAAAACATTTAGATACTGTAGTTGACAAGTTAGGGTATATACCCACTCTTTTATCACCACACCACTGATTTTACCTGTTCGTATATATTGGGAATTTGGGATGATGCACTTTCCGATATGTTTTGATGTTTGTTGTATTTTTCCCTCGATTTTGCCAGTGGAAATGTTGAATTCCGTCTTGTTTGAGTCTACGGTATGTGATATTTAAAGTGCCTCCAAATGTCTGCCCTTTTTTTCTACCAATAATTTGTACTGGAGGAATAGCCTTAATGAACCCAGTCAATCCCTTGACACCAGATTACAGACAAATCTGAGGTGATTCTGGAATGACCTGGGCAGGACATTTCTTTTCCACCAATAATAGTATTCCAACACTGGAACGAGAAAGGGAAACAATTCTGTTAATGCCCATTTATTTAGAATTAGCTTTTTCCCTCACAAAGCTGCAATTTTTTCCACCTCATTTACACTTCTTTTATATTTTAGCAAAAGATTGCGACAGGAGCCACATACCACATAAGAAAACACATCATTCAGCATTACCTGTCCAATTCTTAAGCGAGTGTATAGTCCGCTCGCAATTACAATGATTGTCCTAGGAAAATGTTATGTTTGTTTCTCAAAGAACAAACATAACCTTCACCACAAATGTGATATACAGTTGTGCTCATAAGTTTGCATACCCTGGCAAAAATTGTGAAATCTTGGTATTGATTTGGAAAATATGACTGATCATGCTAGAAATTGCTTTAATTTAAGGATTGTGATCATATGAAGCCATTTAGTATCACATAGTTGTTTAGCTCTTTTTAAATCATAATGATAACAAAAATCACCCAAATGGCCCTGATCAAATGTTTACATACTGTACCCTTGATTGTTTAGCCTTGTTAAAGACACACAAGGTGACACACACAGGTGAAAATGCCAATTAAAGGTGAATTTCCCTGAGCTGTGGCTTTTTAAATTGTAATTAATGTCTTTGTATAAATAGTCAATGACTTTGTTAGCTCTCACGTGGATGCACTGAGCAGGCTAGATACTGAGCCATGGGGAGCAGAAAAGAACTGTCAAAAGACCTGCGTAACAAGGTAATGGAACTGTATAAAGATGGAAAAGGATATAAAATGATATCCAAAGCTTTGTAAATGCCAGGCAGTAATGTTCAATTACTTATTAAGAAGTGGAAAATTCGGGGGTTTCTTGATACTAAGCCAAGGTAAGGTAGACCAAGAAAGATTTCAGCCAAAACTGACGGAAGAATTGTTCGGAATACAAAGAAAAACCTACAGGTTACCTCAGGAGAAATACAGGCTGCTCTGGAAAAAGACTGTGAGGTTGTTTCAAGGAGCATAATATTACGATACTTGAACAAAAATTAGCTGCTTGGTCGAGTTGCCAGAAAGAAGCCTTTACTGCGACAATGCCACAAAAAAAGCCTGGTTACAATATGCCCGACAACACTTGCCTCACAGCTTCTGGCACACAGTAATTTCGAGTGACGAGACCAAAATAGAGCTTTATGGTCACAACCATAAGCGCTATCTTTGGAGAGGGGTCAACAAGGCCTATAGTAAACAGAATACCATCCCCACTGTGAAGCATGGTGGTGGCTCACTGATGTTTTGGTGGTGTGTGAGTTCTAAAGGCACAGGGAATCTTGTGAAAATTGATGGCAAGATGAATGTAGCATATTATAAGAAGATACTGGCAGGCAATTTGCATTCTTCTGCAGGCTCTTGGACTTTCTAGCACGACTGTGACCCTAAGCCAAGTTGACCGTCCAGTGGTTACAGCAGAAAAAGGTGATGGTTCTGGAGTGGCCATCACAGTCCTCTGACCTTAATATCATCGAGCCACTCTTGGGAGATCTCAAACGTGTGGTTCATGAAAGACGACCAAAGACTTTGCATGACCTGGAGGCATTTTGCCAAGACGAATGGTAAGCTATAACACCTGCAAAAATTCGGGGCCTCACAGATAAAAATTACAAGAGACTGCGTGCTGTCATTGATGCTAAAGTGGGCAATACACAGTAATTAATGACTAAGGGTATGTATATTTTTGAACAGGGGTCAGTTCATTATTTTCTTTGTTGCTATGTTTTGTTTTCTGATTGTGCCATTCTGTTATGACCAACAGTTGAATGTGAATCCCATAAGAAATAAAAGATGCGTTTTGTCTGCTTTCTTTACAAATGGTACATATATTACAAATTCTCAACTGTACACAACTGTACATCCAGAGTTTTGTTTTTTTTTAGGCGATTTTGCTTCCATCTTCACTTTGCTAGCTACTGTTGCAATGAAAGCATTAATTCTCATGAGCACCTGTATAAACCCCTCCCAAGCAATGCATTTAATTGGGTTAACGTGTTTTGCAGTGGGGGCTGCTGGTCTTTCAAAGAGGGGAAGCTCATTTTCGGCCTACATTATAACCCTCTGAAGGAAGACTTCCAAATGGCTTCGCTAAAATCAGGTCGACAATATTAGCACTGTGCCATCGTGCGCTGTTTCACCCGCGTACGACACTAGCCTAGCCTACTACTGTATATGAATGAATGAATCAACCATCTAAAAAAATATATATTCAACTTTGTAAAACTGAAACAAGGATTGTGGTGTAGCCTATAATTGTGTGAAATGTATGATGCAAATTGGCTAGCATTTTCGCCAAACAAATGTCAAGAAATGTGGCAGCAGTTTGTCTTTCGAATACACTTGAGAAATCTGCGATGGGACTGAGCACGAAATAGTTTCAGTGACGTCTTATAGTACAGACCGCTGTTAGTCAAAAGGAGATGCAGTTTGACAGATCGTCAGATCCTCCAATCATCACGTGGAAGCCCGGAGTCCGGGCCAGCCCAATCCTCATTCACCCCCAGAGATGCTGAGCATCCGTGGGCGGGACATAATCGCTGCATTTATCCAATCACCGTCTACTTTTGGAGCACTGAAAAAAACTGTTCTAAGCAGCCCCATTGAAGTCAATGGACGCTCATCTTCAACAGGGATATGCACTGTGACGCTGCAGGATTGTATGAGAAGAAAATCGAGTCAGCCGACCTGTAGCTGATTCTGAACTAACTAGTTTTAGAGATGAACGTGTTTTAATGCATTTTTTGTCAATCAAATATTTACACAATAGTACATATTTGACCATAATTTTTTTTGACATTATAGGGGAAGCCGAGCTTCCCTTGCAGTCTTAAATAAATCCCCACTGGTGTTTTGAGGCATTAGCCCAACCAATGAATTTAATTGGGTTAAATTTTTTTGAATAAAACCAAGCGACAAGCCTGGTCTGGTTTAAGTGGCTACCTTTTGGTAAATTTTTGGTAAATTAGTTTAGTGTAAGTCTATTCTCATTCCCAGACACTTTTGCCCAAATATGGTGAAGATCTGGTGAACCATTCTGACATTTTTTTACCTTAATTACCCAATAATAAAGTGTAGGTGTGATAGGCATTGTCCCAATTGGCTTAGACTAACAACTAATCATCTACAACATTTTCCCCTATTTGTCTTGTGTACCCAAGCACCAATCACCACAATTTTAACATTGGGGGACATTTTGTGGGACAGCTTATCATACAGTGCAGCACTGATTCAGGGCAGAACAAATCAGTTAGGCTACAGCTTCATTAAAACTTGTTCTTTATGATAAAATGTTACTACATTCTGTTTTGTAATTTGAAGTGGCTGGTTCAAGTCCCTTGGTGTATACATGACCAGAAAAAAAGCTCTATTTGAAGACAAGTCTTGCAGTATTCTAACAGGGTAAAATCTAAGAATGTAAGGCCCATTTTGAATGTTTCTTGCGCCAGGCTCATATGTGCTCTGTTATGTAGCCTGGGTACAAGGTTTTGTTAGGCATAGGGTTGTTAATGTTACAGCTATTGTACTGATTGAAGCCCCTTTTGCAGTGGTGACCCTCCCTTTCCTGCCTCAATTTAAAGCCATACAGGCCTCACTTGTAAATAGTCCCACAGTGTTACCACAAGGTATACAGTGTTTTTTCTCACTCTGCATGTCAGCTGAGTCCAGGGGCATTAGGGGCCAATGACTTCAGAGGAAATCCCAGTCTCCAGGTTCACACTGTTCCATGGGGAGTCTGGAGGTAGTGTGAGAGCTAGTCGAAAGGAAAGGCAGCTCATCTTCCCCCAGAGGCAAGTGCAATTACACTGCTAGCTTTACAGTCCAGCAAAGCTTTCACCCCCCCACCCGCACGCAGGCTGGTACGTCAACCAACTCTCTCTGGGCCAATCTTCAGGGGTCTTGCATTTTCTACACCTCAATGAAAAAAACACTTTGAAACTAATATGCATGGGAAGACCAATCAGGAATGGGTCCAGCTAGCACTCTGTTTCACTGCCATATGGATTCTAGTTAAATGGTCAGGAAATCCTCAAGTATTTGGCATTAAACGGGAACTTTACTTTCTGCCCTGCAGACAATAATGTGTCATTGGGACATCCACGGAACGTCAGGAGGTTCTGTCATGGTCCTCTGGATGTGCTCAGGACTTCCCCTTGCATACTAGGTGGCAACCTTTTGTGAAGGTCATCTCTAGAATTGGAAAGTGCACTTTGTGAACAAAACAGATTCAGGGCACAGATACTGCAGTGTTTATCTTATCTTGTATCTGCTGCTGTAACAAAGTACAAACAGAAAGTCGTGGAATCAGATGGGAGCATAGAAGCTTTTTTCCTGTCAAGGACTTGATGTATTTTGTCGAGGCAAGTCGACTGGGGTTGAGTTTGCTAAAACGCTCACCACTGTAGTTCGTGTTGAAGGTCCCTTCGGATTAAGCTAGTTTACAATCCGGCTCCCCTGTTCCTACATACCTCAGCGCTCCGATTCACCTCCCCTCATTTTCTCTCCGTTAAGCAAATGAGTGCTACAGAAATTGACTGCAATTTCACTGGGTTGCTGGGGACCCTGAGTAATTGTCTGGGAGCTGAAGCAGGGCCTAAGCTACGAGCTGAATAATGATAGTCGTACGTTGACTGAGGTCTTAAATTACGGGTTCTTATCTTAATTGAACATCTGAAATAATGTTTTATTTACAACAAAGGGAAGGTGCAAGAGAAATGAACAGATTGCTGGCACGGCTGTCACCTGCACTCTCGTTAGAAGGACTGTAGAACATTTCTGATGGACCGACTGTTGGGTTTAGGGGATTTTAGTTTCAAATGTTTGTTATTGTACACAAACTGATTGGTAGGACAGGTACAGTGGTCATAACTGGAGAATAATCATAAATAATGCTAGTATTATACAGTGGATATAAAAAGTCTACACACCCCAGGTTCTTGTGATGTAAAAGAATGGGACAAAGATAAATCATGTCAGGATGTTTTCCACCTTTAATGTGACCTATAAGGTTATTGTAAGGTTTTTATTTTTCATTTTTCCCCCTCGAAGATTTCAGTTTGTTTTTCAATTGAATTGTTCACATTATAGGTCACATTAAAAGTGGAAAAGGTTCTGGCATGATTTATCTTTGTCTCATTCTTTTACATCACAAGAACCTGGCATTTTAACAGGGGTGTGTATACTTTTTATATCCACTGTATCCATGGGACATCTGTATAGTTTTCTTTTTTTTTGTCATAATAGGCCTATAGGCTCAGGTAGGTGGGATTGCATGGCTGTTGTAGTAAGGACCAAAGCCTGTGCTTATGGTGGGAGAAAGAATTTTGCTAATAAGTGACTCTGTAAAGGACAAAGAAAAATGCCCATGCCTTTTCTAGGCTGATTATAATGCCACAGTTTCTCATCAGAACTAATCAACTGTATTGTACCGCAGTCAATGTGATTATGCCTCCCCCAGTATCACCTTCTGAAAAGTAATGTGACTTGAAGATTTGTATATGGGATATTTTGAGCAAAAAACCTTTCTTTGTCATTGCAGTGATTACATTTAATTACCAGTTAGAAGAATCAATTGGCGAAGACACCATTTAGCATGCACACACACTTTAGTTGGTATTTCGATTGAAATGCCAAGTAATTACGCCAAAATGTGCCGTACAATGCCTTCATATTTTTTTTATTTTTTCCCCCAGATAGTTTCAGCAGGAGATCACCCTCAAAACTCTGGTCTCTCTTTGAGTAGGAGAGCTGCTAACAGAAATGGATGGTGGGGGAATGTTTAGGAACGTGGCCCAATGGTGTGACAGGGCGGAGAGAGAGCGAGCCCTGAGTGTGATGCATTGCAACCCAATTCACCGCCCTCTACCTGAAGCCCCAGCCAATATTTAATCCCAATAGTCTATTATCTGAGTTTGTCTGTAGGATCCCAGACAGCCTATTGGCCACCCATCTGCTGTGCAAGAGGCCTGATTGCAGTATCATATGGTACGGCCAGTTCTTATACTAACACTCATTTCCTGAACTGTTGTTGTATCCCTGCTTTGGTCTGGCTATTGGCCGATGCTCTTGCTTTGACATAACTTTAAGAAACAATTGTAAGGGACCAGCTGGAGTGCAGTCCAAATCCTTTGATGAATCAAAACATACCTCCTCCTAATGAAGCAGACAGACACCGGGGTTCCAGAGTTCATATATATCTGGCGTAACATGGTCACCATGAAAGCGCACCACAGTTAGAGCTAATGGTCTCCGAACAATAACTTTAAATAACTAAGTTAAATTGTTCGCCTTGTTATGCATTATGTATGAGTTTCCTGACAGTATCACTTAGGCTAGACATTTAGAAAAATGTGAAGATCAATGAGGAACTTTCCCCTTTGTCTGCTCTGTCAGTCAAGTCTGTGTCCTGTAGAGGCGAGCACATCAGACAGCAGAGCTTCTTCAGGGTGCAGCGGGGCAAGTGAAGGGCCCCTTAGACCTCATCCTTGACCATGGCTGATAGGTAGCCTTGCATTCAAGGATTATCCTCCTTTAGCACCTGGCTCTGACAAGGGGAGACTCATTGCACCCTCTTCACGGGGACCTCGATAAGTGCTGTTTTAAACCATTTCTTAACTCTGAGAAACAGACCTGGCTTCTTAGGACCAACTTCTGGATTACAAACTTGATGTTCTTGGGAATTAAAGGACACTTTTCGCCGACTCATTCACTTGCCTCTAGCACTTAAAGATACTTAGGGCTGGTAGAATGTTTTCCATGTGGTTTCTCTTAATGAACATCCATGAAGTTGTGTTTTTAAGTGTCAGAGTGTTCTCAATGTGGTGTGATAGATAGAAAAGAGTGGCTCCTCTCTCGCTCCCACGCTGACTCCCATCCGCTTGTGCCCCTCCCACAACTTCCTCTGGAGTTTGCAAGCTCTCATGGTGACAAATTGAGCATCTCTGGCTCCGCGTTTGACTCCAGGTGGATATTTCTTCATTCTCTTGTCAGCCTGTGTTGCAGCAGTGCTTCTTTAGACTCACCAACTAATGAAGTAGCAGATGCTGGCAGTCTCTCCCACCCCCTCCACTTCACACTTTTCTGACAGCGAGCTCCCAGCTCGATGCTAGCTACATCCCAACTGCCTATTTGTTCCACCCAAACCAAATGAAATCAGGTGGAACTGGCAGAGAATAATGGATGCCCACCTGAGCAGAGGGGCCCCGCTGTACCAGAGCCACAGAGCCTCAGACACCCTCAGGCACCCTCAGGCAGCGGGCACCGCATTGCACACTACCTGCTGAGACTTCATCTATAAAACAACCACTCTGAAAAAACAACCACAATTCAAAAGCAACAAAGACCTCGCAAAAAGTTTGTAATATTTTTTTTTTTTTTAATGTTATTCCTTCTTGCTTCAACCACCAATTTACATAATGTGGATTCCACACTTTTCCGAATGTAATGCTATGAACTGATGAATTCTTGTGTGGTTTATTTTCTTGTGATGGATGACATACGTATAGGGCAAGTAAGACAGTGTCGTCACCTGTTTTTTTTCCCGTCTGCTAACAAGTGCACTCGCACTGAGACCTTTTAACTAATTGACACCCGTTACCTGCTGCTGCCTTCAGCAATTTAGACGTGGCTTGTCAGGCTCGGCTTAAGATCATTGCATCAAATCATTTATTTATTTATTTTTCCCTCCCTGCTGTTAATAATATTATCGAGCGGAGAACAACGTGGAATGATTCATGTCAGTTGCTTGCTTTCTAAAGGGAGGAACCCTAGTGAAAAGGTTGGGGGGAAGGAGAAGAGATATCATTATTACTGATATGTATCGATCCCCCCACCACCCAGCACCCCTCCCACATATTGAGTTACTGGTCTGCAGTGCTTAAGTAATTTGTAATGGGCATTCACTGTAGCCGCAGTGGAGAAATCCTATTTCGTGATGGCCGGATAATGTGATCAGGAGCATTTTAGGCTGCTGTTTTTGGTCCTCTGAAATTACATCTCCCTCAAAACCTTCTTCCCCATTTGATTTGATTAGAAGAGTGAACTGCTCTGCTGGTTTGGTTTGCTTCCTTCTGCACACAGTCAACCTTGACATGGCAGACTTGTCCTGCAAGTCCCATCTTCTCAAAGTATGCGGTGTGTGACTCAACCTCCTTTGGGAGCCAAACAGGCAGTGCCAGGCTTCTATCTTTTATGTGACTCAGAACAACATTCATATATGCCTTATGCAAAATAACATTTGCATAACTGATTCTGGCAAGTAGAAAAGTAGGTAATGTAGTGAACTAATAGCTAGTAGTTTAACACAAAAACTATTATTAGTGGTGTTTCCAGTACTTTCACGATGGAATTACTCTTTTAATTTGACACAGAAAACGATGCTACTTATACAGTCCTAGATTTGCCATAGCTGTATGGACTGAAAGAGAAACATCTTCATCTCTGAAGTAGCCAAGAGCATTTCCACGAACAGTAATAAATGCAGAGATATTAAAGGGGCTGTCAGGCAGCATGGTCTTCTGATACCGCAGCATATTGTGGGAATACACTTACACTTACGACTCACAGTTGCAGCTGCCAAACTTTGTAACACTCAGTACGAGGTTCTGTCACAAACTCTGGCGTCAGGAAACATATTTATTTCCTCCTTGCCCAAGGGAGCTGTTTAGTGTGAAGGCAGTGATTTGTGGGAGTGAGGCTTTTGCACATTCCCGGCATTCAGAAAAGAGTGCGCATAGAAGCTGAGTGTTTTCGTGGCGGCAGCAAGTCGATCTGTGTGCCGTGTTCTGCTGCCTTGCTTGTTTAGCAGGCAGGGTTGGGCGCGGCGGGCCGTTGCATGGGGAGGAGGGGACAGCTGAGCGCTCGTCCTTGGGCTCCCCAGATGCTGGCACCAAAGATGGGGGAGAGAGCGACTCACGTTCTGCTGAACCAGCAGCCACCCGCTCCCCACTCACCACCGCTCTCCCCGTTGCTCTTTACGGCAAAGCAGCCAGGTCACCTTCTCAGCTGGCCAATTTAATACCGGAGAGAGGAAAAACAGGAGAGCGGAAAAGTGAAGCGGGAGAGCTGGGCCAAGGCTTGGAGGTAGCAGACGGACAGCTTCATGAGGACTCACAGCAGTCTGTCTGCGTGACAACTAGAGTTGATGCTTAATTCAGCAAGCTTATTAAGTGTCTGCTGTCTGGGAATAAACGCACATAAATACACTACGGCGCTTATGGCTCATTAGCAAGTGGGTCACCTCTTGCCAGTTGTGATTCATTTAGAAATATTAACAAAAAAAAAAACTAAAAAACATTGGTTCAGCTGAGATACAAGTGACAGGGGACAATGACAACAAGTGGATCCAGTGCTGTTTTGCGCTTCGGCCTGATGTAATATGCCCAGTAGGATACATGCCTCACAATTCCACTTTCAACATTCGACTGCTTGGATAGTTGTCTGTGTACTTGTGTGTGGTTTTTTTCTTCCCTGTAAGAAACTGTTGGCGTGAGTATTCCTTGAAACAGTACAGTATGTAAAACTGTTTTGCTTATGTAAGATGTGCTTTCTCTCTCTCCCTCTCTGACATGTTGTTGAAAAGAACTATTTCAGTCTTTTTCTGTGACTGGCGTTTTAGCTTGGTCTGCATGCTGGAGCTCTCACTGGAGCAGGATGATGGTCTGTGGCAGCCAAGGGAAAACAGTTTGTGTCAGAAAGCAGGAAACAGAGAGAGAGAGAGAGACAGAGGGAAAAATGTAGTGACTCTATTGTTAAAACCATACAAGGTGACCGCTACATCCTCCTGTGTAGCTCAGTCGGCAGTCTTGCCCATCTAACGCCAGGGTCGTGGGTCTGATTCCCACGGGTTGGGGGTGCAAGTACAAACAAACATGCTGAATTATTCAAATGTATGCACCCACTACTGTAAGTCATTCTGAATAACAGTGTTTGCTAAATTACTCAAATGTAAACGTATCTAATTCGAGCCCCCATTTTTTAACAACGGGTTACAATTATTGTTGGCGTCATTCCTGGAGAGGATCACCTTGTATCACTTAGGAAATGTACAAAGAATTATACTGGTGTAATGTTGAGGCTATTGATAGGCAAAATATAGCAATGGAATACACAACATCTACACAAAGTTGTCATGCAATTATCAACAATGGGTGGTGAGCATCTCAGATAACAGCACAGGAACAGATAATATAATGTATATAAGTATATTATATAAGATAGTGTATATAATGGTATTCAGTTAAGGGAAAGTAGGCTACATATTACAAGTGTTCAATTTGGGAGTACCCTGATGATCATCATCACCGTCCTTTGTGTCTAAAGCAACATTAAGGCAATATACAGTCCAACTACGTCCTGACAACTACAAACACTGCTTTCCGTAGCATCATTGGCATTTTGTATTGAGGAATCAGTTTTCCCCATAATGGCTGCTGTGCTACAAACAGGCCACTGATTGGAAAACACATCATGAAGTCCAACATCCCTCTGAATGCCCTGTAGTTCCGGTGAGAATGGGCCTCAGCCAGGTCCACTCAGTGACAGCAGCAGAGCAGGCTCAGTGCCCAGTCCAGCATCGGCGCAGGGCTCACATATGGCGTGGACTCAGCTCCTCTGCCAGAGCTCCAGAGTTGGGAGAGGAGAGGGTGCAGGGTATTGTGTAGGCTGCAGCTGGCCCTCAGAAACCTGGCGCTGCCTCCTTTTTCATCCCGCTGTCAAACTCACTTACCACCGCTGGTAATGGTATTCTATCTGAAAGTGTTCAAGTAGCTGCCCAAGGTACACATGGTTGTGTTTGCCGTCTGTCAGTCATCCTAAGTCTTCTCAAGGCAGTTATTTCTTTATTTCACCAGGCAGCCGTGTGAAGGGTCCTCACCTGGTGCAAAACAGAGCTGTGCGAGCATCTGTGGAGGTGGAGAGCTGAAGTGAGTGTTGAGGGAATACTAGCTGGAACAGGAGAGGAGCATCAAAGAGATTTGGTGATATAGTATTTGTAACCCATTAAATTCTTGCCATTCAGCGTTAACGTGATATCTAGCTGGCACAGTACTATTTTAGAACATTGACATGGATGCATTGTAATGCTGAAGTCATGACTAGTTTTCTTAAGCAGCCGTATGGGCCAGGGTCACAATACTGTAATTGTGCGATAACCTCTATGTAAACTCTCTGGACCAGCATCAACACAGGCAATGCCAAGCTGCTCTCCAGAGGAGTATATGCACAGACACACAAACATAAGCACATATAAACACACAGACACGCCCTTTGGAGCTGTAATGCGAACATATAAACATCAATGGCTCCCCCTGTGGCAACTTCTGAGATGCTTTTCTGAATTCTCCTCAGGAAGCTTTGCTGAATGCTGTTCATTTCTAATGCAAATACTATATATCAGCAGGCAGCGCAGATGCCAGGCGTTTTCTGTTATTTTATTAACCTTTGGTAACCAGGCTTAGAGATCTTTTTAAACCATACAAAACAATCTTGGTGCAATGCATATTAATTGATTCCCTGGAATAGTGTTGTCAGATAACAAATCTCTATCTGTTTCAGACTGGCATATTTACAACCTGTATTGACGAACTGCTGAAGGCACCTTTTTGAGGTATATTCTTAAGTACATTTTAAATGGCTTGCTAACTTTACTTAGACCTGACTTTATTTAGTATGTTTTTATTCTTGACTTTCCTTGCTCTAGGCAGTTTTGTATTTCTGCTATAATTCCAATAACTGACAAAATGTGTCAGTATCTCAATGTGTGTGGTATTTGAGCCCAAAAGAAGGTTATCTGCGGATTATAAGAAATTAGAAATTAAATGCATAAATGAATAAAATGTGTGTGGCAGGAGCTAAATAAGTTTGGACAGCGTGTCACCCAATGAGTGCTCCAGTTTGGGGTGGGGGGGGGTTACGACGGGAGCTGCTGTTGGTTGCTATGATGGGGCTACAGAGTTGACTATATATAGATTACAGTAATTTACTTTAAACAACTAATTTTCTGTGTTTGACACGTCCATTAACCCCGGCTAGAAAAATCATTAATTTTTCACCAATGAAGACATTAGTCATTTGAGTGACTTTCATTACTGTCTGCTGTACAGACGAAAGGGAGCCCGATCTCCCTGCCCATAGCCATCGTCACACACAGACACATACACTGGGTTCTCTAGCATGGCTTATCCAGGTTTATTGTTCCAGTAATTACATGTCCTTTGCTAGGCCTGTTTTTTAAAACTGGAGAGAAATAGACCTGTCAGTATTTGAGTAAAATAAAATTCAACAAATGGTAAGCAGTGTCTGCAATGATGCATTGTGTTGACTGAAACACAATTTTGCTTTTCACTCTTGAGTTTTTCTCACTTGTCTTTCAATGTGACCGCTACCCCAATGAGAGGCAGAACTCTGATCTCTGCCAGGGGACGCTTGCCGAGTGAATTATGGCGCTTTATTAACAACAGAGATATTTATAATGCTCATTAATAGAATTGTCAGGCACAAATCACCATTTCATTGTTCTAAATGGTTTGTCGTGGCCTCACTCAGTGATATACCACTGACAGGGCTAGACTACAAGCGCAGCATCCACTACCACCACAACGTGTCCTTGTGAATTTCAAGGACACTACCTCGGCATGGCAGCAAGAGACAAATCTCTTCAGGTTAATCCCTACATTCCTGACCTGTCAAAACGATGTCACACTAAACCAGAAGAACAGGGGGTGGTGCTAGAAAACTCTGCAGAGAGATCCAAACACCTGGCTCAGTCCGAGCTCTAAACCCTAAAGAGACCGAAACACACATGCAGACACAAAGATACGAAGTGAATACAGGACTATTGAAGAGCTGGGGATAGGGTCAGTGTTTGGAACTATGTCTGATTAGACAGAAGCCATGTGTTTTTATTGAGGTTATATCTCAAACGTGTGGCACTGAAAACACAGAATTGTCCCTCGTGTACCAATACAATGCCTTTTAAGTGACTTAAATGCATTTTTTTGCAGTAAGGCTTTGGATAACTTTAGTTCCGGTACTCATTATGCAGCCAGACAGACACAGAGAATTCCCCCTTTGAAGCCGTTTTTGTTAAAAGGTAGGATAAATGATGGACAACCGTGGTACGACTGACAAAGACCCTGTAGGCATTACCAAGCTTCATAGTACAGTACCTTGACTGAAGACTGGAGGACTCTGGCTTGCATTGGGAAGTATATTATATGGATATGATGAGCTGTCATTCAGACATTAGCTGTCATGCCCGGGTGATCTGTTTCCCTACCTGTCAAATTCAGAGAAAGAAAGAAGCGTAAGACAGTACCTTCAGGTTCTCTTTTGTCACTGTGGAGTGTGTTATAATATGTCAAGGTGACTTTCTGTAGGAATTACTTAAGCGGGGGAAGGCAACTAGATTTAGCTGAATGACGCATTTCTGTTGGAGCATATAGTAGGGGACCAGAAGATAATTATAATAATTGGTAAAACAAATACGCACTCCACAAATAAGCTTGTTACAAGAATTATTGCAATATTATTTGCACGTAGACTACTGGACCCCCCTGCAGTAGGACGCTTGGAGACAAGACTCAGTTGTCTGTATTTATTTAGGAACATATTTTGTCAATTTAACACCATTCCTTTAGATTATATGGTCTTAATAAAAAGAAAATAGAACTATATGTATATATTTTATTAGTGATATTATAATGAGGTGGGTAACCCATTGACCTCAACAGAAATTGCATACCTTTCCTGGTGATACTTGTGGTGTAATGCTTGTTTTGGTACAGTACAGACAGTTTGCTGATAGAGTTTAAATGTTAATTTATCTTTTCTAATAAGAGGATCACACATCAATGCATTCTTTCCTTAAAACCAGCTTAAAAACAATGACCATTTCCAGAGCTTAAGAAAGCAAGGCGGGGTCTGCCCTTCCATACAGCGGCAAGTTCGCGAGACAATTTTACCCACATGATAGTGAATTACTGTATCATAAATTGCATGAGATGGAGTACCCACTAAGTAAAACAAATTATGCACACATTGAATGATTTAGTGACATGCAGTATGAGTCCTGATGTGTCAATAAGCTTATTTTACATG
Source organism: Esox lucius (assembly GCF_011004845.1). Classification (NCBI taxonomy): domain Eukaryota; kingdom Metazoa; phylum Chordata; class Actinopteri; order Esociformes; family Esocidae; genus Esox; species Esox lucius. The sequence continues at coordinate 18,708,922 of NC_047576.1, forward strand.
TAAAATTAGTTTTTGGAAGTATATATTTTTAGACACAAAGTGTCGCGCAACATATATAAAAGACTTATCTATGGCCGAAACAGTTTTACTATTAGAATAAAGACTAGGCTAGGCTAGGGTAATTGCTGTTGTGGATTTTGGACAGTTAAGTTTTTTTCTCCACAATTCCCACTTGCCATCACCCTGGTACAGGATATTTTTGTCTTATCCGTTCATAATACCCTTCTCCAGAACTCTTCGGGAACGTATCGGGCCATCTTTTTTTTTTAGGCTTAATAGTGGTTTACTGTCTAGCCTCTGTTGTTCTGCTGGTGAAGTCTTCTACTCCACATCTACACCTAACATCTTTATAGTTCCTGATATGTCAGAAAGATAGCATTCTTTTGTAACCCACTTTTGAAGTATTCCTTGCAAACTACATTTGCAATTCTTATTAATTATGTTGCAAAAAAATATATATATTAAGCCTAAAATGTTACATATATTTCAGTCTATTTTTGTCATTTTGCCATGTGGATAGACAGCAATAGCAGACTCCACAGGAAAATGCAAAGCTTGAAATCAAGACTAGATTGACAGCAAAGGATGTGACAGAACACATCTGACTAAACAGTGCCAGATGCCATTGGTCTGAATTCTTTTTGTGCCCTGAAATAGGGAGACCAATGTGTTAAAAGTATTGTCATTTCTGAATGTTGAAACAAATGTATGTTTAAATGCTCTCACTGAAATTTCAGTTGACAGGAGCTGAATATTGCCTCTTTTATAGCAGAAATTAAAGGATGTTTGTATAATTCCATTTAGTGTTGTTTTTTGTCAAGCAGATTAAAAATATAATTTTTATATATTAACTATAATTACAATGCCATATTTATACAGTAGTTTAGTGAACTTGAAGATTGGCCCAAAATACAGTTTAACTTTCTAAATCTGTCAACAGAAGACAGCATGCATTAAACATGAACAGAAAATGTATCGGAGTGAAAAATGATATTTATCTGAATAAAGCAAGACGAGGCAGATTATTCTATCCTGAGTCACAGAGATAATAATATCTGTCTCAAGCCCATTATGCTGCTGCTATGTATAAAACCCCTCTGCTCTCACCATATAGACAGGCTGGGTTATGAGGAGACTCCTGTGGCCTGCCTAAGCCCAGGACTGCTTGAGTCAGCCCTCTGCTGTTCCATGAAAGTCACCTTCCTCATGCGCTACGTCCCCACACTGGGGTTAAGGGAGGGAAGATTTCTTCGTGCGGCTCCAGAATTCAAGAGGCCAGGTAGGCTCGTTACTCATGTAAAATGGAAGTCGTGAGGAACATGACAGGCGCTCACGACTGGTTGCTGCTATCAGATTAATTCCGCCCTATTAGCGTAACGAGAACAGCTCATTCTCAGTCACATTAAAACACTGCAGATCAATTAGCCAGCAGAGCTATAACCTTGGCCCATGGAGCGTTTGAGGGAAGTCTGAGCTGCTACCTGAAGCTCTGGCCCTGTTCTGATGAACCCTCTCTGGTTTTCATTATCTCTCTCCCCCTTCATTCCCATTCTCCTGCCCTCAGCACACGTGTAATCCTCCTAAACCCCTTTGGAAATGCCTGCTTTCAGTTGGCTCCCTATGGCGTTGTGTGCTAATGATATTTTTTTCTCATATTGTGTTTTTCTTTGTCGTCATGTGGAGGTTTGTGTAATATTTTGCTCCACTTAGTAGTAAAAGTAACATTTATTTTAGCAAAGTATACATTTCCCTCAAACCAACATTTACCGAAGTGCTGCAAAAGGCTTAACCAGTGAGTGACAAACAAATGTGAAGACTACTTTGTTATACTTTCTGTTTAGTAGTCCTCCTTGCTCTTAAGTACATCACTTGTGCAACTTTGTCAGCCATTCCAATTCCAATTTGTACCTCTTTGAATACAACTGATAAGAATGGATTACTACAAGGGCCTTAAATTAATCTACATAATCCCTTGACAAAGCTTTGACATCTTTGCATGGTGTTCTTCACTTAAAATGTAACGCTAAATTATGTGTTTTGTGCTCTCTCTACATTTGACTCTGTAAAGTTGTTCTAATCAGAATTTCATACAGACATGATTTGGTTCCCTGCAGTTCAACAGATCTGAAATTCTCTAAAGCAGCAGCTCACTTCTTTCCCAGGTCCTAGCCACTTTCTGCCTGATTGCAATAAGAATGCCTGTGATTGGATTGTCTCTGATTGAAATGATGTGGGTCTTGTGAAGTGATGGCCCTACGTTCCACATAACAATGGAGGTTTTCACTCTTTATAAATGCACATTTTATGCACTACTATCTCATGGATGTCTGCCCCATTTGATTTTACGTGCTGCCCAAGTTGTTATTTTTAAAGAGCAAACAAAGACCATTTGTCTTGCAGTCATAAACAGGATTTAAGTAAATGTTTACATTAGCCTGTCTTTCTTGCATTCTCATCATTACAGTACAATAAATACGTACAGTGTGGTGCTGCATAAATGAGATTTGCAGAATGAGATTGCCACCGCACAAGGATTAGTAAATAAATGAGTGTAGTTATTGGAAACCTTCCTCTGCACACAAATAGGAGTTCCATTGTGAGAGACATAACAAATCATTTTTTTGTGTTTATTGTTTTACTATAAAGTGTGCCATCGTAATTAAATCAATGTTTTATATAAACACCGTCTCTCAAGTTTATCGCCAAAGACTATTTGTTTCCTGAACATTTACTGTGATTTGGTGCATTGCAGGGTCGTACGCAGCCACACATTAACCCACATAGAATTGATTTATATTATTATACTTGTGAGGACCTTCTGAGGATCAAGATGTATCCATAATATTAAATACCCCCCCCCCAATCTAAAACTAGCCCTGACCCATTTAAATTAACCCTAAAGCCTAACCCTAATTATAACCCTAAACCTCAACGTTATTACTTTAACCTTAACCCAAAGAATGAAACAGCGGGTATTCTAAGACCTGCAAAATGTCTTCAGTCTTCCAGATTTGCCATACGTTACTATACTTATAGACTTCTAGCGCTCTACTTTATATCTATTAACAAATTAATGTAATATAATCATTGTATGAAATGGCTGATCAGTAAATGGTTGGTGTTGATTGTGTTTCAGTCAATTACGTTACCTGCTTTGAGACCTTGAAGCAGATGTTTCTGGCTTTTGGGGAGCAATGGTAGCGATGCTTCTTGCGTGACAGGTGTCTTTCTGTTTAGATGGTCTTTCAAGCTACGATTGGGATGGTGGACATGCCAACGTCTTTTAATAATTGGTTATTTTTTGGGTTTTGTTGTTAATGGTATTGGACAAATTTTCATAGAACCAGTTATACTTGTTATTATGCCTATGTAACAAAGAAAATTCTGTATTTGATTTGCAGAATTTATGGAATGATACCTAGTGCATAAAAATGAGAGGTGAAATAAAGACATTAAAGAAATAGTGTTGTGGTGTAGAACTTTTATCAGCTACCCTTCAATAGAAATTATGTGAATAGTACATATTCAGACATACCGTACCCTCCAATAATACTGGCACCCTACATTTTTTTTTACTGTCTATGTTCTTGGTTTTCATTCAAAATATTCTCAAAATCTTTCATTGAAGTCAAATGATGGAAACATTTTAATGAATAAATTAAATTAAATATTAATCCAAAACATGTATGCTAGAATTATTGGCACCCCTAGAAATTGTGAGTATAATCTAACTGAAGGAAATTGAGGTGACACACTGGCCAAATTCCAGTATAGAGTAATACAGTATGCGGACAATTGGTTGTTGAGCCAGACAAATCCAGAAATGGCTATCAGCAAATAGCTCAACAGTTGAAAATGCCAATTTCCACTATCAGGGCAATAATTAATGAGTTTAATGTGTTAGAACGCATTGGATCCACATTCTTGTTGCGCCTCCTGTTAGTACATTTATGTAGGGAAGCTAATGATTCATTATGTAACATTCCTGGGAATGTGTAAACGTAAATTGCTCATTACCCTAGCGTTTTGTATGTTTTCTTGTGTAGCACCAATTTTTTATTTGGCCACTTGGGTAGATTTTGGCACAATCTTGAGGGACACTCGCTCATTGGTTGATCACTCTAACATCTAAAGTGTCCCCAGCTTCCTATGTCAATGTATGGCCTTCCCTCTGCATTGCAAAGATGATGCTTTTTTTTTGCAGGACCATGTAAGCAGAGCTGGCTAAGAATGTCTCTTACTGAGTGCCTGACTGACTGTTAAATAGCGTAGTGGTTAGAGAAGCGGACTTGTGAACTATAGGTCCCGAGTTCATATCTCCTCACAGGCGAAGCGAAGTACACATTATGAACTATTCAGTATAGATAAATACTTTGCTGGCTAGAAAAGGTTTACGGTTATATTGTGACTGTTTCTGGCATGGAATAGTTCATCTTCAGTCTCGCTAGAAATTGCTCAATTCTTATGATTATTCCTAGGAAGTTAGTAGATACAAGTAAGCCTATTACTGGCTTATAAGCTGTTTAAAAAGCTAGTGGCAAAAGCAATACAGTTCATAGTTAATAAGAAACATTAGTCATTTTAACACAATCCTAAATCGAGTTTAGCGACTACTGAAACACGTAATGCCGTGGAGTAGTGGTTAAAGAAAGTACCTCTCATGTGGAAGACTTAAGTTTGAATCTTTTGAGAGCGACAACCTTTATTTCTGGTAGATTCCACGATTCTCTGGTCTTTTCACTCGAAGAAGTGAGTTATCGACGCCTTTATTGATAGTTAATGTATAAACGTCTTTCACGAAGTATGTTGTTTTGCCATGAAAGAAAAAAATATGTTCTTATGCCATGAAATGAAATAGCTTTGGCAGACTCGCTAGCAATTGCTCAATTCTATTCTATTCCAGTTAGTTAGTAGATACCGTTAAAGCATATTACTGGCTAATACGCTGTTAAAACGGCTAGTGGCAAACGCAATACATAGCCGCTCTTTTTCGTGGAGGTAAACTTAGTAAGAAATGTTAGTCAGTTTAACTGTATCAATGTCATTCACTAATGGCCAATTAACTATTAAAACAGCCAGTGGAAAAGAGAATTTGTTCAGGATAGACATAAGAGGCTATACTGACACCCAGCAAATGTACAGCTCTGTGGTGTAGTGGTTAACGACACAGCCTTTCACGTGGGGTACTTGGGTTTGAATCTCGAGGTGGCAACACTTTCTATTGCGGGCAGGCTGAACTAGGCTTGCCTGGTTTCTTGTTTATAGAAAATGCATGTTTTGTTTTGTTTTATCCTTTTTGTATCTACGTTTTTAATAATGGATACCATTAATCAGTTTTTCCTGCCAGAAAAGGGACAAATTGTGCTAAACCCGGCATTACAAATATGAACATAATTCTAGCAGAAATGATTTTGGTAGAATATGGTAATCTCCCCAGCAGAAAGTAGTCTGTCAAAAACATCCTTCCCAGGAGTTTTGGAGGAAGGGTCTAGTGGTAATAACTGGTAGTGATGGGCTTTCTTTTCATGAAGTTGTCTCTCGTGACTCCTGTTTGACTAAATGAGTCTTATTCTGAATGATTACTAGTAACTAGTGTGTGATATTAAGTTAAGCAGAGCATTTCTTCAGTCTTCTAAGGTATACCGTAGCTACAGGCTAGCCCTAGCTACAGTAGTTAATAGCTGTCTGTACAGCCAACATGTATAGACGAGAACTCTTTAGTTAACCAGGGGAATGGCACATTTGATGTCCAACAGCTTTGCAAGCTTTCATATCAATCAGTTGCAGTCTAGCATGACCTTTCATAAGCAGTAGCCTACATTGTGATAGGTGGACAATGTGTGCTCTTTTGCCCAGTGGTTCTGTGGGCTGTCAACTGCTGTCTAACTCGATATCAGCCTTATATTTGTTTTTCTCCAAAAGTGACTTGAATAATTGATTGTTTCTGCCTAGAAAACTACTAAAACGATTACAAATTTTGTAAAGATTAGACATGATGGCATATAGTAAGTGCTTCGTTAACTTTTTAGGCCCACATTTCTTGTTATAATGTGCGCAAAGAAATCAGGATACTAGCCAGTTGCCAAATAATCACACCCCATGCTCAAGCTCTCAATCTCAATGTGATCGCGTGGTCCTTCCAATTGACTACAATCAAATGTCTGGTACCTTCAAAAGCAATGTATGTGTTAGAACATGTAGTTTCTCAGTTAAGTTCTCTAACCGGTTCTATGATCTGCCAAACTCTAGAAAGTAGTTGTGCAACTACTGTAGATGTAGAAATGTTTCACTGTAGAACCAGATCCTTTGAAATAGATTAATGGGGTCAGCCACCAAACATCACTTTTCTTTGAACCATCAGTAACATTCCCTTTTACTGTCTGCTATTCTCTAATGAAACTGAAGTGGTGCCAGATCGTGAGTGGTATAGATCGTGGCTGCCTTCGCCTACGATCTTATTTTTTACTTGCACTGAGCCTGGAATGACAACCATTTGTGTTTGCAGTTGATGGAGTGGTGACTCCCTGGGCCTTCAGACTTATTTCTCCTGTGTTTGGGGCAAAGGCAACCTCTCATCGTCCCACAGGCTCCTTTAAAGGTGTTTTTCATTTAATCTTTTTCGTAAAAAGATTTTGGTGTGAGGGTCACAGATCACATCAGGGCTGCTTTCCGACTCAGTGACCATTTAATCAAGCTCGAGTCCATTTGCAGTGCTCTTTCACGCTCCCTTTTGTTCATGTTGTGCAAAGGTGATGTCACTCAGCACAGACCTAAGAATCCCATTCCTCCAAGCTTTAGAGGTTGAGTGGGTGACTTACACCAATCCTCTGAGCTTTAGAGTTTGAGTGGATGTCCTACCTAGGCTAAAATGCTCATACTCTCATATGTGCCGGAACATTCAGTCCTACTCTTTCATTTAAACCGACAGTATTTTAAAGAGACTATTCAGTCAATGTGCACTTTTATAACATATGCACAGAGGTGTTCTATTTTCTTTGCCTGTATTATTATCATGTATTATTATACTATGATTTTAATCAGATGATTTATCAAAATTACTTAGATCTAAGTAATCGTCTGAAAAACTCTGTTAGATATTTGTTTGATAAGATATTAACTTCAACCTTCAATACAGCAAAGATGAATGCACAAATAGACAGGGATTTGAAGTAATATCTGTATTAATTGTGACACCAGGGCAAATTGATGTGATTTGTTTGGGCTACCTAATTAATCTGTTTATTGTCTTTCAAATTACTAACTTTACAGTATTGTGATTGATTGTTGTTTATTTAAACAATCATTAGCTAAAATGGAAGTAAGCTTACATGACTTTCAAGTATGTTTAAAGCACTGTAAAATTCTTATTCTTACATACAGTGGGGAGAACAAGTATTTGATACACTGCCGGTTTTGCAGGTTTTCCCATTTACAAAGCATGTAGAAGTCTGTAATTTTTATCATAGGTACTCTTCAACTGTGAGTGACGGGATCTAAAACAAAAATCCATAAAATCACATTCTATGATTTTTAAGTATTTAATTTGCATTTTATTGCATGACATATGTATTTGATTCATCAGAAAAGCAGAACTTATTATTTGGTACAGAAACCTTTGTTTGCAATTACAGAGATCATACGTTTCCTGTAGTTCTTGACCAGGTTTGCACACGCTGCAGCTGGGATATTGGCCCACTCCTCCATACAGACCTTCTCCAGATCCTTCAGGTTTCGGGCTGTCGCTGGGCAATACGGACTTTCAGCTCCCTCCAAAGATTTTCTATTAGGTTCAGGTCTGGAGACTGGCTAGGCCACTCCAGGACCTTGAGATGCTTCTTACGGAGCCACTCCTTAGTTGCCCTGGCTGTGTTTCAGGTTTTTGTCGTGCTGGAAGACCCAGCCAGGACCCATCTTCAACGCTCTTACTGAGGAAAGGAGGCTGTTGGCCAAGATCTCGCGATACATGTCCCCATCCATTCTCCCCTCAATACGGTGCAGTCGTCCTGTCCCCTTTGCAGAAAAGCATCCCCAAAGAATGATGTTGGGATGGATGGGGCCATTCTTCAAGGTTGGATGGTGTTCTTGGGGTTGTTCTCATACTTCTTCTTCCTCCAAACACGGCGATTGGAGTTCAGACCAAAAAGCTACATTTTTGTCTCATCAGACCACATGACCTTCTCCCATTCCTCCTCTGGATCATCCAGATGGCCATTAGCAAACTTCAGACGGGCCTGAGCATGCGCTGGCTTGAGCAGGGGGACCTTGCGTGCGCTGCAGGATTTTAATCCAAGACGGCGTAGTGTGTTACTAATGGTTTTCTTTGAGACAGGTCCCAGCTCTCTTCAGGTCATTGACCAGGTCCTACCGTGTAGTTCTGGGCTGATCCCTCACCTACCTCATGATTATTGATGCCCCACGAGGTGAGATCTTGCATGGTGCCCCAGACCGAGGGAGATTGACCGTCTTCTTGAACTTCTTCCAAGCTGCTTGCCTATTGTCCTGTAGCCCATCCCAGCCTTGTGCTGGTCTACAATTTTATCCCTGATGTCCTTACACAGCTCTCTGGTCTAGGCCATTGTGGAGAGGTTGGAGTCTGTTTGATTGAGTGTGTGGACAGGTGTCTTTTATACAGGTAAAGAGTTTAAACAGGTGCAGTTAATACAGGTAATGAGTGCAGAACAGGAGGGCTTCTTAAAGAAAAACTAACAGGTCTGTGAGACCCGGAATTCTTACTGGTTGGTAGGTGATCAAATACTTATGTCATGCAATAAAATGCTAATTAATTATTAAAAAATCATACAATGTGATTTTCTGGATTTTTGTTTTAGATTCTGTCTCTCACAGTTGAAGTGTACCTATGATAAAAATTACAGACCTCTACATGCTTTGTAAGTAGGAAAACCTGCAATATCGGCAGTGTATCAAATAATTGTTCTCCGCACTGTAGAAACATAATACTTTTTCATTTTTCTTAGTTTTTTGTCTTTGTCGATGTGATTACTTAACACTGTTTGCATGTAAAAGTTTAAGGCAAATTGTTCATTTGTGAATGTTCATTATTCAAAGGTTTCAATACAGAATCTCAAGATTGTAATTACACACCAGCACACCCGGGGAAATAATTTAACGCTCATCTATCTGTCTTTTTGCCTGTCAATTATCACATACATCATCAGAGGAATGAGATTTCTGTTTTAACATTTGCAGAACAAGCCAAGATACCAAAAATATAGAGTGAAATCACACTACATTGCCTATTATCTATTCTGGCATGGCTGATGATCCATTTAAATGTAAGCCCTTCAACACTCTCCTTCATAACAACATGCAATCAGTTCATTGGAACTGAAGGCTAGATAATGGTACACCTACATGAATCACAATCACTTCAACAGTAAATAGCAAGTGTCAACATGCAGTACCATACAAGTTTTTATAAAGTGCACAAACACTTGTTTTAAAAAGGTGAGGAAAATGCTGGAGGCCCTTCACGCGCTAACCATATCAATGGAGCAGCACTTTGTTGATTGCGTTTCAGAGGTGTTCCTTCACTGTATCAAGCCTGTTTGTGTTGAAGACATGGGAATTCAGCTATCCTGTAATCCCTTTATGGCGGATAGGAAATAAACAGTCAAATCAATCTTATCTCTAAAATGTTTGAGTAAGTCTGAATTGTTAGCTTTGATGTGGAATTGCACATACTAGTTCGCCTTTGAAGGGAATTTTCACTTTGCTCAGCTTGTATTTACAAAGGCAAATAGCTCTGACTGAGCTATTTACACATGGCAGTACAATCTCCAAAATTTTCCTCAGATGGGCAACTTTATCAGATTTTGGTTTTGTTTGTTTCATGTTTCAGTTGGGGAAATAAGGATTTAATTATTATAAAAAAAACATATATTTTTTTTATGTGCAATACTTTTGGAACTGCCAAACTCATTAGAGTAACCTAGTGGTTAAGAGCGTTGGGTCAGTAAACAAAAGGTTCTAATCCCAGAGCCTACAAGGTGATAATCCTTCCATCGTTATAATCCTTCCAATCCTTCCTCTCCCTGAGCAAGACAGTTAACCCTAATTCCTCTCAGGTTGTGGTAAATAAGAATTTGATCTTATTTATAAAATAATGTTTTAAGAAATTAAGGGAGCACGTCATCATCACAGTATAACACCAAGTCAATTAAACTTCAGGGATATCAATCTGTCCAGTCAGGAAGCGTAAGCAATTGTTAGTCAGTGTCACGTGTTGGTGCAAATTAAAGTGACAACAGGTTCACTGGAGAGGCAACAGCGAGACAACCCCCAAAATGGGAATGGTTTTGCAGGTGGAGGCCACAGATAATTACTCTTTCCTTATCCTTTCTGACTGATTCTTCTCTAATTTTATATGTGCCGTTTCAAGAAGGAGAGCTAGGCAGGTCGTAGTAAGGCATCAGCCCAGCAGCAGGACTGGTATCCGCTCCTATGGGCGAGGAGGAACAGGAAGAGCACTGCCAGAGCCCTACAAAATGACCTCCAGCGGGCTACTGGTGTGCATGTTTCTGACCAAACTGTCAGAAACAGATTCCATGAGGGTGGCATGAGGACCCGACATCCACTAGTGGACTTGTGCTCCCAACCCAGCACCATGCAGCTCAATTGGCATTCGCCGGAGAACACCAGAATCGGCAGGTCCGCCATTGGCGCCCTGTTCTCTTCACAGATGAGAGCAGGTTCACACTGAGCACGTGTCAGACGTGAAAGAATCTGGAGACACCGTGGTGAACATTATGCTGCCTGCAATATCATCCAGCATGACCATTTTGCGGTGGATCAGTAATGATCTGGGGAGGCAGATTGTTGGAGAGTCGCACAGACCTCCACATGCTAGCCAATAATACCCTGACTGCTTTTAGGTACTGGGATGGAATTCACAGATCCATCGTCAGACCTTGCTGTCAAGGACCTTGGGTTCCTGTTGCAGGACAATGCCCAGCCTCATGATTAAAACTGATAATCTCGTTATCATGGCAACTGTCAGTGGGTGGGATATATTAGGCAGCAAGTGAACGTTCTGTCCTCAAAGTTGATGTGTTAGAAGCAGGGAAAATGGGCAAACATAAGGATCTGAGCAGCTTTGACAAGGACCAAATTGTGATTACTAGATGACTGGGTCAGAGCATCTCCAAAACTATAGCCCTTGTGGGATGTTCCCGGTCTGCAGTGCTCAGTACCTTTCAAAAGTGGTCCAAGGAAGGAAAAGCGTTGAACCGGTAACAGGGTCATGGGTGACCAAGGCTCATTGATGCAAGTGGGAGCGAAGGCTAGCCCGTGTGGTCCGATCCAACAGACAAGCTATTGTAGCTCAAATTGCTGAAAAAGGTAATGCTGGTACTGATAGAAATGTGTCAGAACCCACAGTGCATCATAGTTTGTTGCGTATGGGGTTGCGTAGCCGCAGACCAGTCAGGGAGCCCATGCTGACCCATGTCCACTGCCATAAGTGCCTATAGCATCAGAACTGGACCACAGAACAATGCAAGAAGGTGGCCTGGTCTGATGAGTCACATTTCCTTTTACTTCATGTCGATGGCCAGGTGCGTGTGCGTCGCTTATCTGGGGAACACATGGCACCAGGAAGCACTATGGGAAGGAGGATGATTTATTAAATTATTCTGTTAGCACTGTAGTTTGTGAAAGCATTTTAGCTCTGGTCGTGCACATAGAGGAACCACGATTTCAATCAGTTTGTTAGATGTCAGCAAAATACTTGACGGTTGGCTGCTTTTCTCCGAACACCGTTGTTCATGAGATAGATAGATAGCTAGTACTCTACCAAGCTAGGTAATTTAGCTAGCAAAATAGTAGACATTGGCTGTTAGACTTCCCGCAGGTACCATGGGGTTTCTGTCCCGACATTTCTGTTTTGTTTGGTCGTATCACAGACGACAGTCCCGCGGAGTACAGCCTGAAACGTTATTAGCAGTATTCTCACTGCTCTAACCACTGTGGGTACAGGCACTTACAGACAGCTGCTGAGTTTGCGTTGATTACCATAGTAGCAACAATGCTTGTGGGAAGCTAGGTTGTCTTAAAATAATTTTACAGATTTTGTACGTTTTTTTTAATAAAAAATAAATAAAAGACAACTACATGAAATAATGTAGTTAGCTAGGTAAGCAGATACATTTTTTTTTTTATCTGTGTGCAATATTATTCTTGTTATAATTCTTAGGTTATAGACCTATTGTTATAATTGTATTAATTATTATGGTTATTTGTTGAACAAAAGTTAGTACAAGACTGAACCAGAGATCACTTGCCCTTTTGGCATGAGATAAGTAAACCATTATGTTCATGAAAGGGACACTGATTGGCCACATACTGGAGGAAATTAAACAACATTGGAGGGAGATGCAGTAGCCTACTTCACTAACAATGCATATCACTGCTACTGTCATGTTCCCCTGTTGTTGCATGCAGACACAGAAGAACCTTAATCAGCTGCTTGTTTTGGTGCTCATCTTCAACTGAAGTCTATTGGTGTGTTATACTTAATTAGTGTTGGTGTCCTGTGAAATTGGTTTTAAATTTAATTTGAAGTGGCATTAATAAAGTCTGAAATTGTCTTAACTTGAACTTGCTGAAACCTGAAGATACCCTGGGACGTTACTTTGACTTGTACCACCTACCTAAGCATTGTTGCAGACTATGTGCACCCCTTTCATGGCAACGGTATTCCCTGATGGCATTGGCCTCTCTCAGCAGGATAATGCGCCCTGCCACAAAGCAAAAATGTTTCAGGAATGGTTTGAGGAATACAACAACGAATTCAAGGTGTAGACCTGGCCTCCAAATTTCCCAGATCTGAATCCAACCGAGCATCTGTGGGATGTGCTGAACATGGAGGCCCCACCTCACAACTTACAGGACTTAAGGGGTCTGCTGCTAACATCTTGGTGCCAGATACCACCTCACACCTTCAGAGGTCTAGTGGAGTGCATGCCTTGACTGGGGGACCTACACAATATTTTGCAGGTGGTCACAATAGCTGATCGGTGTATATACAGCTCCGTAAAAATTAAGAGACCACTGCCCCTTTTTGATTTGAGTGAGGAGCATTCAATTTGCAGTGGTCTCTTAATTTTAACCCTTCTGTTCCTCACTCAAAACCTTCCTTTTTGACTATTTTGTAAAGGAAAGAAAAAGCTGCAGTGGTGTCTTAAATTTTTCCGGAGCTGTTTGTATATGTATATGTATATATATATATATATATATATATACATACATAGGGTCTATATGTTCACCTTATCTTTTGATTGATCATTGTTAAGATTCTGTAAGATCAAGATTGCACAAAATGAATAAGGAAATGCATTCAAGTAAAATTGCATAAAAAGTAGCTAATGTTTAATTAGGTTTAAGTAACTCTGGCCATTTTTGTTGGACTGTGTAAACGGAGCCGCCCAAGAAGAGCTAATGTTTCTTACTGAGTGACTGACTGATACCTTGTAAAATGGGGTAGTGGTTAGAGAAGCGGCCTTGTGGAATATAGGTCCCAAGTTTGTTTCTCCTCGCAGTTGAAGTGAAATACGCATTATGAATTATTCTGTATATACAAACATTTCGCTGGCTGAAACCTTCAGTATCTACATTATCGTAAGCCTGAAATAAAACAGTTTACGGTTATATTGCGACTGTTTCTGGTAAATTTTTGAAGTACGCATCCATGCATGCGTTTTGGGTCAGGATAGACAAACACCTTTGCTGCCTTCAACATACAGTAGTTATGTTACAGTGAGCCTTAACTTAAACTGTATATGGTTATATTGTTACTGTTTCTGGCATGGAAACGTTCATCTTCAGTCTCGCTAGCAATTGCTCAATTCTTATGATTATTCCTAGGAAGTAAGTAGATACTAGTAAGCCTATTACTGGCTAATAATCTGTTAAAACGGCCAGTGGCAAAAGCAATACAGTTCATAGACGCTATGGTGGAGGTAAACTTCATAAGAAATGTAAGTCAGTGTAACACAATCCTCAATGGAGTGTAGTGACTGCTGAAACGTGTAATGCCGTGGTGTAGTGGTTGAAGACAGTGCCTCTCATGCAGAAAGACATAAGTTTGAAAAACATGTATTAACCTTTTCATGCGTGAGTTTCAAATATTCCTTACTTAAGTGTTTTTGCGCGTGACTTCAGTAATCACTACAGCATTTGAACTCACTCTAGCATTTGAATAGTCACCTTGCTAGGTAAGGAACACTACATGCATTGCATTGCAAGCTTCTCTTGTTGACTCGAATTCTAAGAGCTGGAAAAGTTGGTTCATGTACACTCATCTAAAGGATTATTAGGAACACCTGTTCAATTTCTCATTAATGCAATTATCTAATCAATCAATCACATGGCAGTTGCTTCAATGCATTTAGGGGTGTGGTCCTGGTCAAGACAATCTCCTGAACTCCAAACGGAATGTCAGAATGGGAAAGAAAGGTGATTTAAGCAATTCTGAGCGTGGCATGGTTGTTGGTGCCAGACGGGCCGGTCTGAGTATTTCAGAATCTGCTCATTTACTGGGATTTTCACGCACAACCATTTCTAGGGTTTACAAAGAATGGTGTGACGAAAATGCCTTGTTGACGAAAATGCCTTGTTGATGCTAGAGGTCAGAGGAGAATGGGCCGACTGATTCAAGCTGTTAGAAGAGCAACTTTTACTGAAATAACCACTTGTTACAACCGAGGTATGCAGCAAAGCATTTGTGAAGCCACAACACGCACAACCTTGAGGCAGATGGGCTACAACAGCAGAAGACCCCACCGGGTACCACTCATCTCCACTACAAATAGGCTCACCAAAATTGGACAGTTGAAGACTGGAAGAATGTTGCCTGGTCTGATGAGTCTTGATTTCTGTTGAGACATTCAGATGGTAGAGTCAGAATATGGCGTAAACAGAATGAGAACATGGATCCATCATGCCTTGTTACCACTGTGCAGGCTGGTGGTGGTGGTGTAATGGTGTGGGGGATGTTTTATTGGCACACTTTAGGCCTCTTTGTGCCAATTGGGCATTGTTTAAATGCCACGGCCTACCTGAGCATTGTTTCTGACCATGTCCATCCCTTTATGACCATCATGTACCCATCCTCTGATGGCTACTTCCAGCAGGATAATGCACCATGTCACAAAGCTAGAATAGTTTCAAATTGGTTTCTTGAACATGACAATGAGTTCTCTGTACTGAAATGGCCCCCACAGTCACCAGATCTCAACCCAATAGAACATCTTTGGGATGTGGTGGAACGGGAGCTTCGTGCCCTGGATGTGCATCCCACAAATCTCCATCAACTGCAAGATGCTATCCTATCAATATGGGCCAACATTTCTAAAGAATGCTTTCAGCACCTTGTTGAATCAATGCCACGAAGAATTTAGGCAGTTCTGAAGGCGAAAGGGGGTCAAACACAGTATTTGTATGGTGTTCCTAATAATCCTTTAGGTGAGTGTATAACTGTAGCTAGCTAAAATAACGTCAGATAACCGCTAGCTAACAAAGCGTGACCAGTAATTCAGTGCAGTGAAAATGAATAAACTATATAAAAAGCATACAATGGGTAACGTAACTTTTAGAAGGTTTTTACAATGGTTTTGATCGGTTGTCAGCTCTTCCAGGAAATGTTAAGATGCTCTATAGTAGTCGCTAATATAATTCGTTTTTGTGTATTAGTGTTGGCTGTCTGTTGGTACGTAAGTAACACTTCTTGTCCCGATTTGAATGCTTTCTACCTGCTTAATATCATAGTGTGGTCTTGAAACAATTACAATTAGGAAATAAAGTTATAAACACTGTTTGAGCTAAATGTGAGTAAATAACAGCGCAGTCTGACCAGCCATTGTTACGTTACTTGTAGCTAGGCATGCTAATGGTGCATTCTAAACAAGACGTTCTAATCACACCGGTGTGATCGTACGCTTCAGGGACCACTCTAGCTTGATCACACTGGTGTGATCGTATGAGTCAAACGGTTAATTATTTCTGGTAGATTCCACGATTCTCTTGTCTTTTCACTTCATGAAAAAGTTAGTTATCATCGCCTTTATTGATAGTTATTGTATAAATGCCCTTCACGAATGAAAGAAAAAAGTATGTTGTTTTGCCATTATAGAAAAAAATAAGTTCTTATGCCAAGAAATTAAATAGCTTTGGCAGACTCGCTAGTAATTGCTAAATTATTATGACTATTCCAGTAAGTTAGTACCGGTAAAGCTTTTACTTGCTAATATACTGTTAAAATGGCCAGTGGCAAATGCCATACAAAGACACTATTTGTGTTGGAAACAGTAAGAAAGTCAGTTTAATTGTATCAATGTTGTTCACGAATGGCCAATTAACTATTAAAACGGCCAGTGGCAAAAGAGGTTTTATTCAGGGTAGACACAAGAGGCTATACTGACACCCAGCAAAAGTACAGCTCCATGGTGTAGTGGTTAACGACACAGCCTTTCATGTGGGCGACCCCGGGTTTGAATCTCAAGATGGTAACACTTTCTATTGTGGGACGGCTGAACTAGGCTTGCCTGGTTTCTTGTTGAGATGACTATTCACGTTGCTGGTTCAAGTTTCGATTGTAGCAACATTTATTGAAGTGCTCCTCAATCTGCAGTTTGTGGTCATGTTTAGCCATCTTGATGTCCCTTTTCAGGTTGGCACTGGATGAACTGTAAGCCTCTGCTTTGTTGGATCTGAAAGCAGCGTTGCATGCCTTCAGCAGTTGTCGGACCAAAATTTACTATTTTGTTTATTAGCTAGATAGCATAAACGCTAGTCTAACTTCTGCCAACTTTCCTGTTTGTTCCTGCCCCTTTTTTCCCCATTAAAAACCCCTGTTGTTGCACTTTGTGTCTGCACTTGGGTCCTGCAAAATGCAAATTGTGACACTAGTGCAGTAATGTACTGTATGTTGTGCTCTTTTTATGCAGTACAACTTTGCATTTCATGGTACATAGATCTTTGATAACAAATTTCACCTACAGACTTCCAGGCCTTAAAAAAGTAAACAGTTTAATGAATGTGTCAAGGCAGGGATGGTCTGGTTCCAGATGTGGAGCGAAGCGGTTTATTAGGAGACACACTCCCGGCAGGGCAAGGCAAAGGACAGTCGGACAGGCAAGGGTCAAAACCACGAGAGGCAAACTAATACAAAATCACCAGGCTATAGACGGAGTCGAGGAGAAAAGCAGGCTAAGGTCAAACATGGGGTGTTATTGGTAATATAAAAGGTGAAATATTTTTGGAAGATCTCTTTCATTAAACTTATTATTACTTTTTTTGGACCTATAATGCATTTAAAGTAATGTTTATTCACATGCCAAAAGGTTCCTAGTCTATCTATTTTGTGATGTAAAAATGTGTTAAATGTGCATAAGAGTGTAAGGTAGTGATGTCCATTCAAGGCTTCATTAGCGTTATTTAAGCCCCAGGATATTATGCTGGCATCACTCAGATTTTCTTTTTTACAATAAAAGCCATCCTTGAAATGTATAAGGCCATATAGTTTATATAGAGTATATATTTCAATGATGGCTTTTATTTTGAAAAAGAAAATCTGAGTTAGCACTGATAGCATAATATCCTACTGCTATAAGAACAGTGATGAAGCCTCGAATGGCCATCACTAGTGTAAGGTACATTACTGACCTGATGTTTTATAATACTTTTATTGCATAACAACATCAGTTGAAAAGTGTATTTCTTCTCAGACATAAATAAAAACAATCCAGGTGAAAGTCAAGTACCATAGCTTTCTGAAGAGGTGAAACTGCATTACTCAAAATATTGTCCTAGATTGATGAATGCAGTCACATGTAACAAATGGCTCATCTAATGCCACTCTCTCCTAGTCAGGCTACATATAGAAGTCTTTGTGCCGCTCTCACACACTTTAAATGTGCTTGTAAAGCCTTTAGCTAAAGCTTCTGTACAGAGACTAATGATCCTTATTAATATCCTAGTAACACATCTCTTTATGTCCCTATAGCAACTCAGTTTAATCAACAATCTTTTTTTTTCTCTTTTCATTTTTCTCTTTCTTTCTTTCTTTCTTTCTAAACTTCCCTTCCTCTTTTTGTTTTATCTATGTTGTGCCAGGTGCTGGATTCCTCAATTTGATGTCCTTGACTGATATTCTCTTTAGCATCTTTATGGGGGTTACTCCTGTATTTGAACAGGGCTTTGCCTCTCTTATACTGCAAGATGAGTGTTCATAATTCTTTATCTACGCATTCATCAAATCTTGTTTGCCACATATTTTGAATGTTGTAAGGTACTGTAGCACAAATTATCATATACCATGTAATTTAAGTTTATATTCTCCACTTTATTTTATCCAGTTTATCCTATATTTTTTCTGTGACCTTACCTGCAGTTTGCCTCTTTCCCAGACATACTGACCTCTGAATGTTCTACTATAAAAAGCCAACTGACATTTACTCCTGAGGTTTTAAACTGTAGCACACACTTGAGCATCTGTGATTGTTATCCAACCCTGCTTGTTACCTATGACCTTTTGAACATCTTGAATATGGTCTTCATAATATTATTAATTTATATAATAATACAAATTTAAAAATCACTTCATTATACAACAATAATCTTAAAGTGCAGACAAATATTAAGAATATTTCACAGGACCTTTATATTCACACACACACACACACATATATATATATATATATATATATATATATATATATAAAGGATAGTAATAATAACCACACTGTACAGTCTAGTGGGAAGGATGTACAAGCTGATCCAAATAGCCTGCTTTAAAAGCCCCTGAGATGGAAGGCTTGGAAGGAAAAGGCATGGTCCCCCTAGTCCTAGGTTCATGAAGCTTTTTAGCGTGGATTGACAGTAGGGTTCATGGAGGATGATAGAGTGAGAATATATCAGTTAGACAGGTTCAACACCCTTTTACCTGGTTGAGGGCCAGAATACCAAGGTTGGTCAGCACGGATGGGGTTATTCTGATAGACTCATTTGGTTATGTAAGGGATCCTTGCAGCACTGTTGTGAATGGCCTGTAATTACTGAATTGGGAATGAATGCATGGATACGATTTTCTGTATCATAGTGTTCTTAGGCATGATATGTTCATAAGGTGAAAGATACATTTTTACACACATGATTAATGTGGGTATTGAATCAGAGAGCCAGCTTGAATTTCACACCCAGGATGGTGCAGAGGGCAGATGCTGCAGGTGATCTACTTTGGGGTGCCTATCTGCATCGCTTTTTTCTTGCTGCTATTGAATGGGAGGAAGGTACAATGTAATCACCCTTGGTATTAATGTGCACCTGTGTGTTACATTTGTTGCAGTGGAATTGGTCTGATGATCTGGCCAAATGGGAGCATATAGGATAGAAGGTGAATTGGTCATAGCACCAACCTTGGTGGGACACCACAGGTTTTGGTGTCGGCCTATGATGTTGCCACACTGAGGTGAGAGGTAGAAGGTAAACCATGTACCTAAAAAAGGCAATGGTTTTCTTAAAATGTCCATTTGGCACACCACGCACACCCTGAACCTTGTTCCTGTCTAGGTTTCTAGGTTTTTCCTAGGCACTGTGCACCCACTTCTGCATTGCAGAGGATGCATGTTGCAATTGTTGCTGTATTCACGTTAGATTCTGCGTCTTAAAAGGATTTTCTCTTCTTTAGTTTTGCTCAAGTAGATGCCATTTCTAAGAAATTTGGATAAAGGTCTGGAGAAAACTCAAACTTTAGAACCTATTCATCACGTAAGCTATGTATCCAAATAGTATGGACACTTATTTCAAAAGCAACTTATTATAGGTGCTACCCATATATATATACAGCTCTGGAATAAATTAAGAGACCACTGCACCTTTTTCTTTTCTTTCCAAAAAAGTTGAGGAACAGAAGTGTTCAATTTGCTGTGGTCTCTTAATTTTAACCCTTCTGTTCCTCACTCAAAACCTTCCCTCGACTTTTTTGGTAAAGAAAGAAAAATGTGCAGTGGTTTCCCGGAGCTGTGTGTGTATATGGGGAGGGGGATGAAGGGAGAATGCCAAGCTACATATATGTTATCTCTTAAAACTAAACCTAGGAGGCGTTCCCAGTCCTGTGTCCCTAGCCTAGGATAAGTATCTAAAGAGCTGCTGCGCACTTGGTGAGTTATACCACAGACAAGAAGGCTCTAAATATGGGAAACCCAAAACACACTTATACACTCACCTAAAGGATTATTAGGAACACCATACCAATACTGTGTTTGACCCCCTTTCGCCTTCAGAACTGCCTTAATTCTATGTATCATTGATTCAACAAGGTGCTGAAAGCATTCTTTAGAAATGTTGGCCCATATTGATAGGATAGCATCTTGCAGTTGATGGAGATTTGTGGGATGCACATCCAGGGCACGAAGCTCCCGTTCCACCACATCCCAAAGATGCTCTATTGGGTTGAGATCTGGTGACTGTGGGGGCCATTTCAGTACAGTGAACTCATTGTCATGTTCAAGAAACCAATTTGAAATGATTGGAAGTAGCCATCAGAGGATGGGTACATGGTGGTCAAAAAGGAATGGACATGGTCAGAAACAATGCCCAGGTAGGCTGTGGCATTTAAACAATGCCCAATTGGCACTAAGGGGCCTAAAGTGTGCCAAGAAAACATCCCCCACACCATTACACCACCACCACCAGCCTGCACAGTGGTAACAAGGCATGATGGATCCATGTTCTCATTCTGTGTACGCCAAATTCTGACTACCATCTGAATGTCTCAACAGAAATCGAGACTCATCAGACCAGGCAACATTCTTCCAGTCTTCAACTGTCCAATTTTGGTGAGCTCGTGCAAATTGTAGCCTCTTTTTCCTATTTGTAGTGGAGATGAGTGGTACCCGGTGGGGTCTTCTGCTGTTGTAGCCCATCCGCCTCAAGGTTGTGCGTGTTGTGGCTTCACAAATGCTTTGCTGCTTACCTCGGTTGTAACAAGTGGTTATTTAAGTCAAAGTTGCTCTTCTATCAGCTTGAATCAGTCGGCCCATTCTCCTCTGACCTCTAGCATCAACAAGGCATTTTCGCCCACAGGACTGCCGCATACTGGATGTTTTTCCCCTTTCACACCATTCTTTGTAAACCCTAGAAATGGCTGTGCATGAAAATCCCAGTAACTGAGCAGATTGTGAAATACTCAGACCGGCCCGTCTGGCACCAACAACCATGCCACGCTCAAAATTGCTTAAATGACCTTTCTTTCCCATTCTGACATTCAGTTTGGAGTTCAGGAGATTGTCTTGACCAGGACCACACCCCTAAATGCATTGAAGCAACTGCCATGTGATTGGTTGATTAGATAATTGCATTAATGAGAAATTGAACAGGTGTTCCTTTAGGTGAGTGTATATTAAAGATGCTATTTGTGGTGGAGGTAAACTTAATAAGAAACATTAGTCAGTTTAACACAATGCTTAATGGTGTCTATTGAAATATTCCAAATTGATATGATGTTAATGCTTGACAAAATGATCCAATGTGGAGACGCTGTAACCGACATTCAGCACACGTATAGTGGCGTCATGGTTAAGGACACTGCCTCTCATGTGGGAGACCAGGTTTGAGCCAAGTGAGGGCAACAATGTTTATGCAGGCTGGCTGAACTAGGCTTGCCTGGTTCCTTTTCTGGTTTTAAAACACCTGCATTTAATGCTGATGTTTGTTCTTGAGATCCTATTTTTTGGTTAATCAAATTAGATTATTGTCATAGTTGTTAGATGCAGCCCTGTAGCCTAATACATATGGCTGTAGTACATTTATTTAGTTTGAAGGTTTTTTTAGTAGAGCGATATTCAGAAGTGAATGACTTAATATAAATTTGAATTTCACTATTAAATCCCTAATACCTTTCTTTTACAAACTTAGGAATATGGTTTGTCAGTGGAAAAATGTGGTTTGAGATGTTTTGATAGGCTGGGCTATGTTTTCATCATGAGTTATGAATGCCATCATTGTCACAATTAATTGCCTAAAAATTTTTGTTTTCCTCTTGTAATTCCCATTTTAATTATAACACACTGCAAACATAAACAGCTCTTCAGTAGGCCTAGCTCTTGCACAACCATTTAAAATGTACACTATGTTATGGTGTGATTGTATCTTGCATTCAACTTGAAGCAAAAACATTTTTGGGTGCTGTCTTTAATGAGATAGATAGGTTTGTGTTTAGGTGGACGAGGGAACAGCCCAAGTTCCTTCATAATAAGAATATAATAAGAAATTCTCAAGTCATTCTTAACTGAATGGATTTGCTGTAAAGGGTGCGGGTTGTATGTTTTGGCCCTGAAGAATTCTTGGATTTTCTGTTGTGTGTGCTTGTATTTATTGATTTGTCTTCCTGGGAATCGATGCTGATGTTTTCCATGGTTATCCAACTGTAATCAGTCAACTGCAAGAAAACAATCACATTTTGTTAAGCACAATGGTCCAAAGGCTAACTCATAGCATTATTGCGATCATGCATTCCTAAAAAGCGGTCTTTTTTGAAGTCAGGATGCCTTAAATTAGAGTAATGGAATAAATGCATCACAGAATGGCATTAGGCACCACAACAAAGGTTTTAAGTGTTGAGCCTGAGCCCATTTTGCTCTTTCTGGTCCTTTTGCTCTGCTCTTTTGCAATGCCCATTGAGACAAGCAGATGCAGCGGAACTGTCCGTTTCCATCCTTTCTCATCATCCGCAGACAAAAGGGGCTCTCGGAGCTGATAGCAGCATGGCTCCGTAATAAACTGTGTGCCATGTTTTAACAGTCTCCCTCAGAGGCGTTTGAGCAGACACACCACGCGCATGTAGATGAGCCCCCAGTCTAGAAGATTGCTTTTTTACAGCCTCTCAATCAAAGCCAGAGAGCAAACACTGCAGCAACAGCTTACCTCTCGCGTTACAATCCTTTCCCACAGCCATTGTTGTGCTGTGGGATGTGACACAGAGGGGTTAAAGAAGTGAGAAATAAAATAAAAGCAAGACCGCACAGAGGCGGTTGATTAATTAATGACGGTGTTACTTCACAAGTGAGGAGTGCTCAGCAGCCAGATTGATATTCTTCAGAGGTGGTAAAGCCGTTCACATTGACCTGAGCTCTCAGTATTGGCTGATGATCCGGCAGGGACTATGGGGTCCAGTTCCCCCTGGGAGTCCATTCTGCATTTAAAGTCTTGACCTGTGACTTCACTTCCTGCCAATATAGCTTTGCTATCATGACTTATGTCCTTGGACCCCCTTGTTATTAGTCCTGTTGACCCTGGGTTGTGCCCCGATGCAAATTGGTGTACATATGTTATTTTCGGAGTGCTATTGTTATAGCCTTTGGCATCCAGGCGTGGCTGAAGACGTGTTCTGCCAAAAGCACCGGACACTCATTAACCTCCCCCCGTCCCCTCCATCAGCATGGCCCCTGATACATCAACCACCAGAGTGTCACAAGCAATAACTTCCACTTCCATTTTTATTTTTTTATTCGGGCTGCTGTGGTGTGAACAGCTGCAGGACAGGAGAGCAGGTCTATCATCCCTCTATCTCAGAGTGGAGCAGGGTCAAAAGCCAGCAGTTACTATCACAGGAAACCCCTGATGCTTTTATTTACATTGCTTTTTCTTAGATACGAATACTAACATGCGTAGTGGAGAGATGAGAGAGCACCTGCTGGCTTGGGCACTATGAGAAGTCCAGGACTGTTATTTATAGCCAGGATGCTGGCTTCACTCTCAGATGTTGGCACTTCCCCTCTGGACACTAATGCATTATTCATCTTGAAATGACTCATATTTCGCCCCATGGCTCTTGTCAGCAGGCCAGGCTTGACCAAGGGCTGTTTTTGTAATTAATATGGATCGAGCAAAAAAGCTAAATAACGTATTTACTTTCATGCTTGGTGTTATCCGCACATTGACTGAAACACTGCCCATGGCTTTATCTGAAATACTATACCTGCACCAATACCAGACGTAGAGATAGCAAGACCAGATTGGTTTCCTGTAGTCCCAGTCTGCATCCTCCTCGCAATATCATTGTGGCAAGTTTGTTTAGCATGGCCTTGTCTTATAGGGTAGTGGAATTTGTACATTTTGGACTATTTGCTATTCAGACAATGAGCAATGAGTAAGCAGAAAAGGCCTGTTTTTTTATTCATTTGAGTATCATTGTCAGTAATTGAAAATTGTGGTCCTCAAGCATCATCCAACACATCTGAAATACTTATAGCAAATACGGCAAGAAGAATGGGACAAAATCATTGCAACAATTAGTTAAAAGCTGGTACACACCAAAATGCTTTTTTTGCAGTAGCAAAAGGCTCTATCAAATAATAATGTTTTTGTCTTCTTACAAACACTTAATAACATATTTCACCATAAAATTATTAGGTCGAACCTCCTCCCACAAAAAACAACAACTGTATATAAAGTAATAAGTAATACGAAGTACAGTAATTATACTCCCTGGAAAGTTGTCTTTTTAGTTTTTCTCATTTGGACTTCATTGGATATTTAAATGGCTTTTAAAATTTACTTCAACACTACTAACAAATAAAGGTTACCAAATAGGTTAATGTTAATTTAACAAATTACAGTGGAAGATTATACTTTGCAATCATTCATTAATAAAAAATAAAAAAACTGAAATACTACTTCATAGTGTGGTAAGTAAGGACACCCCAGTTTTAATAGCTGAAATTACTTCATATAGCTGTTTAAATCTACCTTTCTATTTGTCTCTTACACTGAATAAGAGGAATCTTGGACCACTGTTCTTTACTGCATTACAGTACTTCACTACTACTACTACTACTACATCCCTTCAAGAGTTCTCTGGTAATATTATGGAATTCATAGTTGACTCTATGAAGGCAAGTTGGCCAGACCTGAGGCGGCAAAGCAGGCTAAAACAATAATGCCACTACCTCCATGCTTTACAATTGGTTTCAGGTTTGTCTGTTCAAAGGCAGTTTTTCGTTTTCAGCAATGATGGCGTCTGACATTGCAGTATCTTGATGTTTTTTTGAGAGCGGAGGCTTCTTCCTTATCTCGAATGTAGGCCTGGTTTGTGAAATCCTTTTCTGATAGTTGATTCTTCGACTGCACTTCAACATTGATTGTGGCAAGAGTGGCCTGGAGATCCCTTGATGTTACCCTGGGATTGTTAGAGATTTCTACGAGCATCATTTTGTCATTTCTTGTGCTGGATTTGGTGGGACATTGTATCCTATGCAGATTGCCTATGCTCTGGAACTTTCTCTATCTCTAGATAATCCCTCGGAACGTGGAGTGAGGTACTTTGAATTGCTTGGAAATGGCTTTGAAATCTCTCCCTGACTAACTGGCATCAGTAATCTTTCTTCTGAGTGCTTCGGATAGGGCTTTTGGTCTTGGCATGTATTACCACAAACCAAAATGGTTAAGACCAAATCACACCAAATTTCCCATGTTAATGGAAGGTTGGAGTCTTAATGATTTTCTAATGATGTGCTCCTGTTTTGGTGCACTTTATTCTAATTTTAACAATTTTATGTGATGGTTAAGGTAGGGGTGTTTCCACTTAAGGAAAAGTAAATTTTTTGTGTAAGATTTTAAATTCAAGTACCTTCATCAATGAATATGTTTGCAATTTAGCTCATATCTGTGTCCAATTAGTGTGCCTGGTTGTTTTTTTTTGTTTTGTTTATATAGTCTGTAAAAAGTACTTGTAAAAGCTTCAAATTATTACCCACGTAACGACAAAGTAACAAAAATGTAAATATGCGGTAAGAACGCAGGGAACAATTTAGGTTTTATGCACTGGCGTAGTGTGGTGATGCCGGGCGCAGGTGCAAGATGCTACAATAGCTACTGTATCAATATAGGTGATGATAACAGACTTTTTCATCAAGTGAAAAGATGAGAGAATCTTGTAGCCAGCGAAGTGTCTATCCTGAACAAATCCTAAGACATAATTCATAAATCCACCATAAATAGTTGCAATATAACAGTAAACAGTTTCATTTTAGGCTTCACCTCAGGCATAATGTGTTTTGACTGTTACGGGAGTTTAACGCGGGACCTGTTCTGTAGCACGCGTCTCTAACCACTACCCTATTTAACAAGAGTCAGTCAGTCAGTGACATTTGCTCTTCTAGGCCGGCTCCACTTACGCAATCCGGCAAAAACAATGAAACAAGGCACAATTTGGTAAAAAGAAAATGGCAAAAATGTTCCTTTAAAAAAACTTAAACTTTCAAAACTGTATTAATTCCAAAAAATAATGTCTCTATAGTCCAGGATAAGGCTAGAAAATCCCACCAAAATTGAACATTTCCTTTTTTAGGTTAAGCACTCAGTCATAGGCTCGTGAAAAGAGAAGTGTTTTTAACCTGGATTTAAGAATTAATATGTTTGGGTCTAAGATCTTCTAGTTTGTTCCAGTTTGGTGCAGTATAATGGCTAAATGCAGCTTCGCCATGTTTGGTCTGGACTCTGGGCTCTACTAGCTGACCGTTGTTCACGTATCTAAGAACGCATAAGAATGAAAAGCCTCATTCACACGAGGCACGGCAAGTATGCGTTCCGGTGGAAGTGCATTAATTTCAATAGAAAGCAATCGGCACTGCTCCAGCTCATCTACCACACTCTGCAGATATGGATACGGTACGGAAGGTGTGTTGCATGAGTTGAAATGTTCCAACTCTTATGGTGCTTTTCCGTACGGTATCAGAAACGGTAGTTGATTTACCACTGAAGAAAAGCTAATGTGAAGCTTTCAGCTAGTGTTTATGGAATCTCAAGAAAAGCTATGACAGTTCAGTATTTCTAGTAGCCTACAACAGCAAAGTTTGCGACTTTGCTGTGCAAAATACTTGATGCGATTGATTCAATATTTGAGGGACATTTTCGTGGAAAATATATAGCCTGCATGACTTTCAAGTTTTCATTGTGTCTATGAAACCTAAATTGAGAGAAGCTCCTCATTACTAGGCCTACCTACTTAGTAAATAGACAGGCGATTAAAAGAAAATGCTGCCTCCATCTTAAACTATCCTTTTCATACTTATGAATTTACCATTTAAAAGTTACTTTATTTATTTATGTATTTCAAGTAAGTTCACATAATTAAGGATTTGTTTAGAGAAAACAGAGAGGATGATATGCGCATTTCTTCTCTTTGCGTGACATTTCTGTGCCAAAACATGCATTTGGGTAACTGGTTTTTGCCAAAGTTGGCATTCATCGTAAATTAGTATCAATGTGTGCTATGAATCAAGCAACAGAAAGTATCTTTCTATTTGGGTGTCCTACATCCCAAACCACATCTCCCCAAAACACACACCCACATGCATGTTTTTTTCCACAAAATGTGGCATTGAAAGTGCTCCAAAGTACTATTATTTAATGGCACTTAAAACGACAAGCTGACTAATGCAATGGGTAGGTTAAACAACTATGAGTTGTCAGATTGTTGTTGAGGATAATTAAATATTAACATTAGTAGGCATACTATAAAATGAGCATATCCAAAGGTACTGCGTTGCAAGTCCGCTTGGCTCCCATTTGGATAGGTCCCCCAAAATATTTTACAAATAAGATCCAGTTGGCTTATGATGTAAATACACATTAAAACTAGTTGATTTCATAATATCGAATAAACCGGAATTAAATAGCCTATGTGGTAAATGGTCATTTCTTACCAGTTAATTATCCATTACATTACCATCACCCCATCCTCATGTTGTAGTGTGTTCTTTCCCATATCTTGTGTAGGGCTACTTTACCCTTACTTACCATCTAAGTTCCTAGTAAGTCCATCATCTTAAACCAGTTCTTATATGGAACCAACTCAACACTTACCATTGTTCTAGTACTCGAGACTGGTCTTGAGACCACATATCTTGGGTCTTGGTCTTGTCTTGAACTCTAATGCATTATTACTTGGTCTTGACTTAGTCTCAGTCATTGAGGACTCGTAATTTCTTCCTGGGTCTAGTCATGAAAAGTAAAGTAAGAAAATATTTTTATTTCCACAATAAAGCCCACTTCATTTTTTGTTTCTAGCAATGCTTGCAGGTATTTTTCTGGTCCTCTACAGCTGTGAGTTGATTGGGAGACAAGGCGCAACTGTTCTCGCCTTAATAACTGTCAAGAGACTAGTAGATTCAGATGCAAGCAAAGTGGAGTGAGAAATACAGTCATGTCAAAGAAGTCTGTAATTATCTGGTTCTCCTTCTTGCAACTCACAGAATTTTCATGTAAAAACAAAAATAAAAAGAACTGTGGCATTTGCAAGTTCTGCAAACTTAAAAGAACTGAGACAGCAGGGACAACATTCAATTTATATTGTCACCTGGAGAGAAAACACAAGGAAATGTAAGTTGACATAAGCTAAATAGCTAAAAGCTAGCTTGCTAACTGTCATTAGCTTGCTAATTATTTTTAGCTTGCTAACATTAAGTAGTTGAATGCTGGCCACTTACTGTAACTGTAGTCTAGCTAGATGTTGCTCCATAATGTGAACAGGTGCCCACACTGTTGCTTTCTAGTTAGCTAACTGAAGCATTGTAGATGGGTTGTGATTTATCTGACCTTTTGGATAGTACTACAGTACCAAAAAAATGTGCCATGCCGGACTTCAATGTGTTGAATGTACACTGTGTCTGTGATCTATACGACTTACTTGTTTTACATCATATACACAGCACCTCTGTAATTATCATGATAGTGCAGCCAAACATTTAATTTGGTACTATTTTGTTTTATCTAACATTTCGGATTTGAAATCTGACAGTACACACTGTCACCATTTACTTTTAGGGTATTTTCAGGTATAATGTATTAAAAACAAATAGTGACGTGCAAACAATTTGTCGATCAGCCTCCTCTCTTTAAGAGAGTACTTTTATATACATGCATTTATATATATAAAATTCCAGGGGGTGTACTTTTTCTCCTGAATGTAAAGTAGAAAATACTGTTGTGCTCATAAGTTTGCATACACTGTCAGAAATTGTAACATTTTGGCATTGATTTTGAAAATATGACTGATCATGCAAATAAAATGTCTTCTATTTAAGGATAGTGACCATATGAAGCTTATGAAGAAATCACCCAAATGGCCCTGATTAAAGTTTACATACCTTTGAATGTTTAGCCTTGTTTCAGACATACAAGGTGAAACAGGTGAAAATGGCAATTAAAGGTGAATTTCCCACACCTGTGGCTTTTTAAATTGCAATTAGTGTCTGTGTATAAATAGTCAATGAGTTTGGTAGCTCTCATGAGGATATACTGAGCAGGCTAGATACTGAGCCATGGGGAGCAGAAAAGAACTGTCAAAAGACCTGCGTAACAAGGTAATGGATCTTTATAAAGATGGAAAAGGATATATAAAGATATCCGAAGCCTTGCAAATGCCAGTCGGTACTTCAATCACTTATTAAGAAGTGGAAAATGTGGGGATCTCTTGATACCACGCCAAGGTCAGGTAGACCAAGCAATACTGCCAGAAGAAATGTTTGGGATACAAAGAAAAACCCACAGGTAACCTCAGGAGAAATACAGGCTGCTCTGGAAAAAGACGGTGTGGTTGTTTCTAGGAGCACAATACGACGATACTTGAACAAAAATTAGCTGCATGGTCAAGTTGCCAGAAAGAAGCCTTTACTGCGCCAATGCCGATTACAATATGCCCGACAACACCTTGACACGCCTCACAGTATGTGGCCCACTGTAATTTAGAGTGAAGAGACCAAAATAGATCTTTATGGTCACAACCATAAGCACTATGTTTGGAGAGGGGTTAACAAGGCTTATAGTGAACAGAATACCATCCCCACTGTGAAGCATGGTGGTGGCTTACTGATGTTTTGGGGGTCTGAGAGCTCTAAAGGCACAGGGAATCTTGTGAAAATGTATGGCAAGATGAATGCAGCATGTTATCAGAAAATACTGGCAGACAATTTGCATTCTTCTGCACGAAAGCTGCGCATGGGACACTCTTGGACTTTCCAGCACGACAATGATCCCAAGGCCACGTTGACCCTCCAGTGGTTACAGCAGAAAAGGGTGAAGGTTCTGGAGTGCCCATCATAGTCTCCTGACCTTAAAATGATCAAGCCACTCTGCGGAGATCTCAAACGTGTGGTTCATGCAAGACGACCAAAGACTTTGCATGACCTGTAGGCATTTTGCCAAGACAAATGGGCAGGTATACCACCAGCAAGAATGTGGGGCCTCATAGACAACTATTACAAAAGACTGCATGCTGTCATTGATGCTAAAGGGGGCAATACACAGTGTTAAGGACTAAGGGTATGCAGACTTTTGAACAGGGCTCAGTTAATTTTTTCTTTGTTGCCATGTTTTGGTTTATGATTGTGCCATTCTGTTAGGACCTACAGTTGAATGTGAATCCCATAAGAAATAAAAGACGTGTTTTGTCTGCTCATTGTTTTCTTACAAATGGTGCGTATTTTACCAATTCTCCAAGGGTATCCAAACTTTTCAGCACAACTATACAAATGCTAAATTGATTACATAATTATTTTGTCTTTGTCATACCCCATAATGACAAAGTGAAACACAATATCATGTTTGGACACACCTCATTCAAGGGTATTTCTTTAGATTTACTATTTTCCATATTGTACAATAATAGTGAATTTGCCTTGATGATAGCTAAAATAAATGTATTTAGATTTTTTGGTTACTATGATTCCAAAAGGAATTTTGACAGTAATATTTAAAATCAAACATTGGTCAAACAGTTGTGGTGACAGTATGGATGGAAACACGTCATCTCCAGATAACGTCTCATGTTTTCACTGTCATAAAATTCAGATAAGTTTATGTTTTGAACAGACCAGTATTAATCCTGTAATCATCTGGTGTTAGTTGTGAATGTGCATTACAAAGCAGTGGAGTCCTCTATTAACAACTGCTTTTATTCAGAACCACAACTCTGAATCACTACTATTGATCACTAATGGAAAACAATTACCTTGATTTGTGATCTGGAAGGTGGTTGGTTTTACCTCAGCAACTTCGCAATTGTGGGTGGGATTTCAGTTTGTTTTTCAATTGAATTGCTCATGTTATAGGTCACATTAAAGGTGAAAAAGTTCTGACCTGATTTATCTTTGTCACATTTTTTTACATCACCTGGCATTTTAACAGGGTGTGTAGACTTTTTATATCCACTTTATCTATGGTATATATTGTCTTGTTATCAAACTTGGTCAACATGCATACCCTAGCCATAGAAATGGAATTCATACTGAAATCAGCAACTCTCTGTCAGGGAATGGGTTCGATGTTTGAGTAAATATAACCCAGACAACATTTAGCGGTGCTTTTTGGCTTGTGTTTGTGCTAAGCTCTGTAATGGCATTTTCAGCCTTAATTCCTACCTTAATTTTCATCCCAATCATCATAGCATCATGGTAATCACACCATCCAGTTTCTGTGAACACCAGCTCAAATATAGCTAGACAAATAAACTAAATGAAATAAATGATCAACATGCCTCAGCACAGGAACCGGATTCCAATCTGGGAGAAATGTGGGCCCTCCAAAGATTTCATTGGAATTTAATGAGCCACAGAATATAAATGAAAAGCGTGAACAGGTCTGATTAACCTCAGCATAAACTGTTTAATAGGCTGACAGATAAGCTGGAAATCATTCGCTGAGCAACCATTACAGTGGCCTCCATCTAATTCAGGAGTAGGTATTGGCCAATTTTACAAAGCTCAAATAATAGACAAGACTAGTTAAAATGCTCTTCTGCAGGTTATTAGACTTCAATAAAAAATAAAAAATAAACATTTACATGTCATTGGTTGATGTTAAGCTATAGAGCTACATAGTCACATCAAAATGTATTCTACCTTTTAGCAACTCACAATTACAAAATTAACAAATTAATGCAAATCATATATTTCTACATGTAACTGATCGGGTTTAGGTATCTGAACATAACTGTAACCTAAAACTCAGTAACTTATTCCTTTGCCCAGTACATTACATGAACAATATGTCGTTTATTGCTGTTATTAATGTCGTCATAGTCTGTTTTCACTCATGTTTGTGGTGACATTATAACCAGGGCCTGCTCCAGGCATAGGCAATGTAAGCACTCACTCAGACTTCCAGTGGGCTGCCATTGATTTTATTAGTCATTCTCAGTCAGATACAGTTGGTTGTGATCATGACAAATATCATATCAAAATGTAGAACGTTTTAAAATAGTTTAGTGAATCATTGTTTCTTCTGTTGTTTGTACACTCCAAAATGTTGGATCTAAATTCACTTTCTTAAATTTTAGATTCTCAACTTTTATTTCTAGGTGTTTTTGCATATTGGTTTCACTATTTAGAAATGTGTTTTATAAATGATCCCCCTATAGGGCAAAAAGTTGGAAAGATTAGGCAAATGTTTAGTATTTGGTCACACATCCTTTGTATGCATTAACTGTCTATAGTGTGCGACCCATTGACTCTACCAGATGCTTGGCATCTTCCCTAGTGAAGCTTTGCCCCACCTGAATTTATTAACCTGTTTTTTTGAAAAACTCTGTAGCTGCTATAGCAGTGTATTTGAGGTTATTGTCTTCCTGTACCCCCCACCCCGAAAAAAATACAACATTGTCCCAATACTTACGGAGTGCACTGTATTAGAATGTGCAGAAGTGCAGAAAACTCAACATTTGTATGTGCCCCATGACAAAATATATATATTGTTTTCCTGAAATTAACTTTGAAATGTTATTTTTTGTCACCATCTCCAAGAGTGTGACCACTCTGGCTAAGTGCACCCAAAAGGCTAGATTATTGGAATTATATATTGTAGAAACAGTTTATTCCACTCCTGTTCTTTAGTTTTTTAGCCCAAAGGAGTGTTTCAGGACATGGACCTGGAAAATACCCCCAATTAGTGGGGGAAGCATAATCATGAAACCGTTTAATTGCATTAACATAATGCCTTCTAACAGTCATTACCAAAATAGTAATGATAATAAAGCAGTAGCGATACTGAGAGTGTTGTTAGCCTCACACCTTTGTAATGCTATAATAATAGATGTATATGGATATTATCTCTAAGTCACCCTTTGAAGAAGTTGAATGTTGATTCACCAGGTAGGTTGTCAGAGGAGCAACCTGATAAGATAAAGATGTTTCGGTCTAGTGTTTTGGTCTAGTGACATGGTAAAAATGCCCTTCAAGAGATGTATTGGTTTTCCTGTTTGCGTAAATACGCCTGTTGTTTTGCACACATTCTCCATTTTAAAAAGCTTTTAGGAACAGAAGCAGTTATAATGGAGAGAGGGAGATAGTGTGAGGAAGAGACGGATGGACAGAGAGAGAGGAATGAGAAAGAGAGATTGGTTTTCATGCCTGGTAGTCAGTGGGCCTGTAAATCTCCCAGGAGCGGTCTGGGAAGACAGCAGAAGGTTGATAGTCATCCATCACTTCTGACAATTCCAGCCCTCTTGAGTGGCTTGACGGGGGACCCCGAGCAAAAATGCAAGAAATAGAGAGAGCCGCCAGACTGGGCAAATGAACTCTGCCATGTTTAAAGCAGGAGGAACATCAGTTTGCTCTGAATTTCAGTTCATTCATTTCTTGATATGACCGTCTTTTCAGTCTTCCTGCCGCAGGAGGCTGCTGTCTTTATAGGCTGACATTAGTTCTGTCCTGGCGTATGTGGTGAGTGGATCATCTTTTTTTGAAATCACATAGTGGGGAATTATCAAGGGGAAATGCCTCTGCAGGATGAAGAAAATAGCCAGGTCTCCTTTAGAAACCAGAGATTGTACTTCATATTTTAGAGCACAGGCATTTCTTTTGCCACCATGAATATATTAAAAGCCTGGACTGTCAATGTGCATTGTTCTGCATTTTTCCTTGTGCAGAAGGTGTGGAAGACACATGTTTGAAAGGGGAGGGGTTGCGTGAGCACGGAGATACTTTATGCTGCACGGACATCAATATTCCTCATTTTTATCTTGTCATGGATTTATCCATATGAAAACTCAGCCGGAGAGAAATGAATGCCATGCTAATAAAGAGGGGTACGTGTTCACAGCATGCCTCAACGCTTGCTGTGTCTTATTGCCTGGGAGCTGTCGAAACACTCTGTCAATTAAATTGGAGGCATATCTGAAGCAGTGTGGCAAGCTGACCATAACACCCACCCGCACACTCACCCCTGCAAACACACAAGCACACATCTATTTAACATATAAAGTATGCATGATACATAATCCAAATGTATCTACTATAGCTTGCATGACACTGTTATTATGTGCAGTATAATAAATGCCTCTGGTGTAGACATTTCCTCAATACGTTAATGGAATGCTTTTCTACCTCAGAGAGTATTATTGTCTCTCTTTGCCTGACCTCCTTCATTGTCTGTAGGATACTGCGCTTGACTGTCACTCAAAAGGAAGGCCTAATTAAACGTGTTTAAGTCGTCCACTGCCATACAATGGAGTAATAGATTGCCTTTCACATAAAGAACCAAATCGTGAACTTCATGTTTCTCTGGTGGAATACAGATACAAAAGGCTGCAAATTCTTATCTAACAATAGGTCACACGTCTGCTTTATAGGACTGTCACTGTTTCCTGCAATCAGATAGCTCTGAAACAAGACTTTCAAATATATTATTTGGGAAGAGGGAGAAGGTAACTGAAAGTTGACATTTAAAGGCCTCCCCCAGCAGGTCTTCTGATCAATAGTTTGCTATCTGAGACATTACATTCTTTTCAATAGAACATCTCAAAACAATACAAAACCCCCAACACGTCCTGTTTTTGTTTGGTTCACTTGAAACTCAAGTGAAAACTAGCAGACAAAATGCCCATGACAGTTTTATGTTTACTTTCACTGACCCTTCCACAGGCACAGACCCTTCCACAGGCACAGACCCTTCCACAGGCACAGACCCTTTCATAGACACAGGCACAGACCCTTCCACAGGCACAGACCCTTTCATAGGCACAGGCACAGACCCTTCCACAGGCACAGACCCTTTCATAGACACAGGCACAGACCCTTCCACAGGCACAGACCCTTTCATAGGCACAGGCACAGACCCTTCCACAGGCACAGACCCTTTCATAGACACAGGCACAGACCCTTCCACAGGCACAGACCCTTCCACAGGCACAGACCCTTCCACAGGCACAGACCCTTTCATAGACACAGGCACAGACCCTTTCATAGGCACAGGCACAGTCCCTTCCACAGGCACAGACCCTTTCATAGGCACAGGCACAGACCCTTCCACAGGCACAGACCCTTCCATAGGCACAGGCACAGACCCTTCCACAGGCACAGACCCTTCCACAGGAACAGACCCTTTCACAGACCCTTACACAGACCCATACACAGACAAAGACAATGACCCGTCCACAGGCACAGAGACGTCAGCAGGCACAAACCCTCCCACAGACTCTTCCATAGACCCGTCCACAGACCCATTCTGAGGCTGACACCTTCAGTCGTCATTGGCATGTTGTGAGCCTTGAGTCAGGTCAAATTAAAGTATATCAAAGTCGATTAGCCACAAACACTGTTAACAGCAGGTACGAAATGATCAGTGAAATGCTAGTGCTAGCCCCTTGAACATTGCCTTACAACATTGATATTGGTATTATTTGAATGTCAGAGGTCTTCGATAACAAAGAGCTCTCTGACTCTTGGGAATCATCCACTGGAGCCAAATCTGGGTCTATGTATATTGAATTTATGACTGCTTTTCAGCTATGCAGCTTTTCTCAGCGCATTTTATGAAGGGAGGGTAACCATTGGCCAGGATTATGTTGATTTAGACAGGGCCTTTACCTCCTATACAAATTGAGGGAGGTAGCATTTCCCATACAAGACACGTGGGATTGCCTGATTTTAAAATGGGTACACAAATCTCAGTACACAAATCTTGTGGCAGTTGTGAAATGCAGCTATAATAATTGTCTGTAAATGTGTCTTCCTTTTTTACGGTATAGGCTACAAAGTATTTTGACCTCATTGCTGATAGATAATATTCTCAATTAGAATTGTTTGTTCTTTTTTGCCATCATTAGTACTTTCAACTTGACCCGGGAGTAAATCTGAACTCCCCAAACCATTCTTGCAAAATAAAGCTCCAATTAAGGAAGAACATTTTTAAAATGTTTACATACACTACCGTTCAAAAGTTTGGGGTCACTTAGACCCCACTTCTCTTTCTATTCTGGTTAGAGCTGTTCTGTGAAGGGAGTAGGACATTGCGTTGTATGAGATTTTAATGTTAATTCAATGGACAAAAATAATGATTTTCTTTAAAAAACAAGGACATTTCTGAGTGAGCCCAAACTTTTGAACAGTAGTGTATTTTTATATCAAAATGGTATCCCAGGCCAGAGAAGAACACCTGGAGCCTTGGGATTGCATTGTTCTAACAGTATGAATCTACAAAGGCATGCCCAGCAGCACTAAAATTGCAAAATGAAAGGCTTTGCAATATCTTCAGATAGTGAGTTTAGGCCTATGTTTTATGGGGAGTGACTGTCTGGTGCCACTTCTTTTCCCCTCTGTATTCCTGTCTGCCTTGGCTGTGTCAGAAACTACACTGTGAATCTGTGGTTGGCCAGGTTCAGTGCTTTGCCAGCGATCAAGTGATCAAAACCTGTTGGAGAGGAACAGGTAGGCTGCCATGAACAATAAGGCTGGGTGTCTGTGATGGTTGAGGGGCTCTCGGCTGTGTACTATGCCAGACCGACACCGCTACATACAAGGCAATGGGTCACTTCCTGTTCACTTCCTTGACAACTTAACCCTACTTAAAAATATACATACAGTATATATATGTAAAAAATATGAATATGGAGCATTTGCTTTATATACACAGATTCCAACCCTCTCTTGGGGCATCCATGTTTTTAAAAAAATTCAATATTATAAAGTCTCTTTGGGGGCGAGCAGCACGTTGAGAAATCCTGACCTATGCGATGTTCTTCCACAGCTGACAAGGTGTTGAGGGGCCTTAGAAAGGCAGTAGTGTGAATCAATAGAGTTTTCCTTTTAAGTTAAATTGTTAATTTTCGATATCTCCGAAACCCACTGTGGAGTTGGTGCAATGAGGCTAGGCCATAATCGCAAATTACACATAAGTATTTAAAAGGCAGTAATAGAGGAAGTGGTGTGGATTTTACAGGGGAGTAGTGTCAGTTGACTCTTTATATGGGTAATTTCGCTGTATCGCCCTGCAAAGAAGACTCTCAGTGTTGTATGGGCCATACTGACGCATCATTCAGGTCCTAGCTAGCTTGGCCAAACAAAACTTGCAGGCAAGTATTCCTGCATTCATGGAACTCTGTTGGTTAAGATTTTAGCTCAGTAATAATTAAGTTGCAGTGAAAAGTAAAAAATATTAAAACAACAAATTAATTCCAAATGTGTAAGAATGCTCAGGCTTACTCATCGACATTTACTATTACCTGATAGCCATGTCCCTTTGCTGATTCTCAATTAAAATAAAATATCTTCCCACTCTGAATCATGTAGTACTATTCATCGTGCCACTTTACGAGATCACCCACCTTCCATTTCTTGCTAGATCGTGTTGCTATATCTTCACCAGAAACTGTTTCAAGCATGGAAGGATTGCATTGTCCGTACAGGCTCTCACCTCATTCAGAATAGTCTCTTTAATATTTCAGAGATGTTTTCCCAGAAGCTGGGCTCGCAGTGGATCGATGGGTATCAAAAGACAGCATTTGCCACCAAACCGAATTTGACATGGAGCTATTTCTGTGCAGAGCCTCGGGTAGCTTATCTTTGCCCCAAAGCTCAGAATGCCATGTCTCTGTAGAGGTTAGTGATAAAGTGAGGGCCACGTACACTCCACATTCACTATCCAGCTGCCCATTTCTGCTGCTCACTGTCAAGGAATTGGAACTTGATCAAATATTCTGAAAAGGTACAAGGTAATACTCAAAAGTAGCATTTCTTGTTTTCAATTCATTTTCCATGATTTCACCAGAGGTTTAGCCAAAGGCAGGAATCTTCACTAATGGATGCGTAGTGGTTACATGGTTCTTGTGCCGTGTGTGCTGGGGGGTGACACTGACACACCTGGTTTGGGCTCAGCTCGGGCGCTGACTGGGATATAGGTGGGTTTGACATGCTTCACCAACCTGACAGCTCAGACAGCCTGGATGTTAATCTGTTCTAACTGTTCTACTTGTAATTACATTTTTGAAGACAGCGCTCACCGTGCACGCACATAGGGAGACAGGAGCCCAAATTGGTCCTGGATGCAGGCAGAGGTGTAACGAGTGTTAATGGCCCCACAGCACCCAACAGCTAGCCAGCCATCCTTCATGTGATCTGGGGGGCCCCAGGCAGTTTGGACCACAGCAACCTATTAATGAGCCTAAGATAAAAAAGACTCCCAGATTTGCCACGGCCCTTGTCCACACCTCAAGCTAATCACCTATTCACCTCATTGATGACACAGCTAACACCTCTACCACATTCAGAATTGAGCAGCAGCATCAGTGTTGTGGACAGGGGAATGTGTGCATTAGCACAAGAGAGGCAGTCAGGACTCATGTCGATGTGCCGTTATAAAGGACAGGGAACACATACGAGCTATTATTCTGTGCAGGGTGCGTGAGGGGCAAGGTGTCAGGAAACTGGATCGATGATGAACAGTGATATTGGAAGCTGAATGATGACCCTCCAGTGTAGATCTGTCACACTCATGCCACTTTTCCCAGTTAATGCCAGTAAAGGGTGAAGGTTTAAAGGCTTAAGAAATGGAAGTGCTCCAACATGTGTTCAGTCTGGAAGCTTAGCTTTATAGCATCAACACAATTTCGAAGACCTTCAAACTCAGGGGAAATATGTAAGTACAACCTCTGGAAAGTTGTCTTCTCTTTTTTATAACATATTTGGACATATGGATAATGTAATCTTCACTTCAACACTACTAACTGATTAAGGTAAAATAAACGGCACTAAAAAAAATCATTCTTTCCTTTCCTTTATTTATCAAAAAATATACAGAAATGCAATTTCATAGTGCATTATGACTTAGTACACATCTAGCTTCAGTAGCTGGTGTTGCCCCCTTTGGATGAAATAACTTCATGTAGCCGTTTCTTGTAACTGTCAGTCAGTCTCTTGCATTGACTGGAAGGAATTTTTGCCCACTTCTATAAAGTGCTGCTACAACTGTCATGTTTAACGGCTTTCTTACATGCACAATCTGTTGCAAGTCCCCCCACAGCATTTAGATCAGATTGCATTGAGATCTCAGCTTTGCCATTCCGTAACACTTCATTTCTTCTTTCTGAGGCATTCAGTTGTAGCTTTTTTGTGTGTTTTGGAGCATTGTCTTGTTGCAGGATGTTAGGTTCAGTTTAAGCTTTTTGATAGATGGCCAAACAGTTTCCTCAATTATCAGGTACAACACATAGTTGACTCAATGATGGCAAGTTGTCCAGGCCCTGAGGTAAGAAAACAGCCCTAAATGATAATGCCACTACCTCCATGCTTTACAAATGGTATGAGGTTCTTCTGTTCAAAGGCAGTGTTATGTTTTAGCCAAAAAATGGCATCTGCCGTTGTGGCCAAAAATAACTCCACCTTGTCTTATCTGTGTAGAGTTCGTTTTGGTCATTACCAAGGTGTTGTCTGGCAAATGTCAGCCATGTCTTGATATTTGTTGTATGAGAAGAGGCTTCTTCCTTTCTGACCTCCCATGTAGGCCAGGTTTGTGAAGTCTTTGACAGTTGACTTATGCACTTCAACACTGATTGTGGCAAGAGACGCCTGTAGATCCCCTGATGTTACTCTGGGGTTATTTGAGACTTCAGTGAGCATCTCTTGGTCAGCTCTTGGGCTGATTTTGGTGGGAGGATCTGTCTTATGTAGATTATTAGGGGTATGGAATTTTCTTCATTTGTTGATTAACTACATACCTTGAATTGCTTGGAAGTGGTTTTATAACCTGTCCCCGATTTATTGGACATCCATAATGTTTCTTCTGAGGGCCTCAAACAGGTATTTTTGAGGCCCTCACCCATACCATTAGGAACACACCAGACCAAGTTTCTAATCTTTATGGAAGACTACCTTTTTCATACTTTATTATTTGCACCAATTATGTTTGTGATGCTTAAGGTAGGGGTGCACTAACATATTAAGGAAAGTGCATATCTGTTGATTTTAATAGTATTCAGTAAATGTTTTCAACTACATTTTTTTATGTTATTTGTTAAATAGGGTTTCCTCTATCAATTAATTTATCTCAAATATCAATGTGTCCAAATATTTAAAATACAAGAAATATATCTAGGCAAGCCTAGTTCAGTCGGGCCAAGGGTAGAAGTAAGCCGGGGGGGGGGGCAAGTCACACATTTAGTTACTCAGTCATTCAGTCAGTCGTTCACACAGTCACTCACTCAGTCAGTCAGAGATGCTCTTCTTCACTTACTTTGTCTGGCAAAAAGATTCCAGAGAGTTTATTTATTTTTTCACATGACTGTATACTGAGGTTTGTTCAACTCTGTTTAAAGAAAAGTCATTCAGTTTTTCTATCTATAAATTGTAATTAAGTTTGTTCAGTTAAGCTGGCTGGAAGATTAACTTTACTGCATTGTTCTGTTGCAGTGGGATTGGCGTGTTAAAGTCTGAATCTGGGTTTATTAAAGTTTCCCAAACCTCTTCTCGGGTCTCCCTAGACATTTAATTGTTTTTGTTTCAACCGTAGACTTGCATCAAAATACATTATTTAACTAATCATCAATTTGACTAATTGATTCAGTTGTGGCAGTCTGGGTTTAAAACTAAAACAAGTTTAGCATCTGGGGAGGGCCAAGGAAAGGTGAAAACACTCCAAAAATGCTTATTTTTAATGAGGGACAAAAATTATGAATTTAATTAGGTAAGGAATTTGTCAATTGAGAAAATTTTCTTGGAACCAGACAGAAAATTTTGAAAACAAGATAGAAAATTCTGAAAACAGGAAGTGAAATATAATGACAAATCCAAACATGCCTGATATTTTTGTTTTCAGGCTTCAAAATAATTTTGTCTTTGTGCCTTAATTAAACTGTTTTTATTGTTTTCAGACATTTCTGTCTTGTTATAGGCAAAATGTTCATAACCCATTGGCAGAGTTTATTTGTTGATTAAAACATTTTTGTCTTATTTTTGTAGAAGCATTTTTTAAAGTGAATCCTGGCATCGTTACAACAATATAGCGCATCATGAAAACAAATATTTGTAAAATTTGACTTAAAAAATGTGACATCTTAACACACTGAGTTTTCTTCCTTTTGTGAGTTTTTATGTGATTCAGTGTTGAGCTTGAAGAGGAGGATAATAACTGCCTTTAATCACCTTGTTTTAACAGAAGCACAGAGATGGCTGCAGCCTGCTTGCCTTAGTGGAGTGCACAGCTCCCCCCTTGGAAGAAAAGACGCTTAACAAATAGATTACAGACATGAGACACAGCCTCTAAATAAGACAATCTGAATTGGTAAAGAAATTTAAAAAGAAAAAAAATAATAAAAGAAGAAAGAGGACCAATGTAATGCAGAGAATGAGGTTGTATTTGCCTGAGGTAAAGCTGAGAGTAGGCTGGCAACAGATGTGCAGGGCAGTAAAGTGTAATTGAAATGCCAGCAGCGATGGTCTTATCTCCACGGTACAGGAGCCTGCTGCCAGTCTGAACATCAGTTAAATGTCATTTTACCTAAGTCTGAATCAGCCTGCCACAATCCCTGCTCCTGTGATGGCAAGAAGGGAGGGGGAGGGGGAGGAGGGGAGAGGGAGGGAGGTAAAGGGGGAAGGGTTGTAATAGGATTTCAGTAGCACACAGTTCACTTCCACCACCTGGACTTAGTTGGTAATTTGATATGGTCCATCAATAGAATTCATTTACTGCACGGTGATATTATTATCATCCTTATTTATATATTTATTAATCTCCTTCCGTCCATATTTCCTTTCCTGATCCTAATCAGGATCCTGTTGGAG
Source organism: Esox lucius (assembly GCF_011004845.1). Lineage (NCBI taxonomy): Eukaryota > Metazoa > Chordata > Actinopteri > Esociformes > Esocidae > Esox > Esox lucius. The sequence continues at coordinate 18,750,984 of NC_047576.1, forward strand.
GAGGGCGGTCCCATTGCATTTCTTGGGATATTAGGAAATACCCTCATCCAGCTGTGAATAAGGGTTTTAAAGCCAAGATGTCCCTGTTTTTTGTCAACTCCAGCATTGAATGTTGGGCCAACGTTCCAACACTCTATCTGTAAAAAAATCGTGTTAAGCTTTTAAGATCTTCTTTTATGTTTACTTATCTCTCGGTTCGGAGCGGGAAGTCAGTTATTGGGGCAGTGCAACCGTCCATCATTGGTAGCCGTGCAAGGCTGTACACGGTTGCCGTGCATCATCGCATTCTTGTGAATCCTTACTGTAGGTTTGCCAACTGCAAGCTCACTCACGGTTGTTGGCTTGGTGAATGTGTTGCCCTCTAAATGTGTAGGCCGTTCTTTCTGGTTGAGTGAGCAGTGTGATAAGACACAAAAAGGCTTTGTGAGATGCACTTCGGGGGAGACGTCTTGATCTTTGACTCTTCAGAGCCCGCTAGTAGTTGCTTCAGTGAGGCCTAAAGTGATTATTCATGTTAATATTAATTGATCCCTGGAAAGTTTTTGGTTATTTATCCTATTCAATTTTTTTTGTCCTTTCAGAGTATCATACTTTTTTTTTGGTCTCAACCTCTAAATCTGACAATATTCCCTTTTGTCTTTCTTTTCTGACTTTCAGAGGGTAATTTTGAACATTGTCAACTTCAGCAAGACCAAGAGCCTCTACAGGGAAGGCATGTCTCCAGTGGTGAAGTCCACTAGCCGGCCTAAATGGTATGTTTATAGTTCAAAAACCTCCTGTAATGTCCCATTAGGACATCTCATGCGATACAATAAACTGTCCTATCTATATATTTTATCCAAACTGTCATAATAATCTAACAGGTGCATAAATGGTCTGTGATCTCTATGAAATGTCTATACATCAATGGAGTTGTTACATTTTGAGGGATAATGTGTCAGTTTTTATGATGTGTAAATGACTATTTTGTTTCTAATTTGTTAGTCGTATACTATAATTTCTCAGGTGTTCAAACTGTATAAATTTGAAAAAAGATATCCAGTGTTTGAAGTTGGGAGATTGGTGCTAGAGATGTTCCGTTGCCATGACAGCAATGGTCTGGTAGTTAGGGGGACAGTGACAGGGATGTTGATTTCAGAATTAGAGCTGAGGCGAGAGCAGCTACAAATGGAATGCTTTTGTTATTGGGGATGCAGACCGTTGTAGGCTTCAGTATGTCCTGTACTTGAAAGCCTGTGTTGTGTTAGTGTGACTTAAGGCCTCATTAAGAGCTTGCTGAAAGATGCACTCCAGAGTTTTTATATAATTTCAGCCAATAATTGTGTATAATTTTAGCGAAAATGTTGGTATAATTTTAGCCAGTAGTCTGCTCATTAGCCAATTAATTTTGTGTGTCCTACGTCATCCAGTTGTGGACTATAATACATCACCAATCTTGTAGGTTCATTGTTTCCTAATGATTTTGCACCAACCACAGCCATTGTATTTCCAAGCCACTACTATATGCCAATTTATGCAAAACAATCATTAGCCATCGGTTAGAATGAGTGGGCACCACTCAACATTTGGGCTACTTTTGGCCCGATTTTGGCTTAGAAACCTTGATTTTGTATTGCAGCTGTCTGATATTTGTATTATGACTATTAAGATTCCCCTTTTTTTAAGGACACATAGTAGGCCTAACTTTGTGATGGCTATTGAAAGTCATAAAATGCATCTCCTATACATTGTGAAAAGGTTGAATTACCCCCCCCCCCCCCCCCACCTATAACATACACACTGAGGCATTAGAATTCTAAAACTGATGCCTCTGGGCCCATTTGCATAAGATCCATTGGTTGCTTATGTGATGGCTGTCGGAGGTAATAGCCGGAGACGGATGGATACAGAGGTGGAGCGGGAAGGTGTCGTGGGGCTGGGCGCGCCTGCCATACACGCCAACGCTCGGGGCCGACGGCTGGAAACAGGGTTACATGATGGAGTGTGCCCGTTCAACAGGAGCCTTGACATCTGTCATAAGGCGATCAAGGGCAGCCATGGAAACGCCAGGCATCTGTCGCAGGGAAACTGTTGACGGCTGCCAACCCCTGGTCACAGGCAAATGGGGAGAGACAATGAGAACGAGGTGCCAGAGCGTTACAATAAACTACCCTGCATCTTATGGCCAGATTCCCTCTTTACGTGACATTACCGGTAGGACCTGTGGTCTCTACCTCTTGGTGTGTCCAAAATGTGTTTCATCTAGATCTAATTGGAAACAAGATGCTTGATCTGATTGGTGAACTGTATGGAAAATTCTTTCAGGCGATTATATAACGTTGTGGTATGGATAACCATCTGAATATATCATGTACCTGATATGGAATGAATACAAAGGGGACGGTGTTGTCAATTATTGGCTGTTTTGGCTTTTTATGTAAGTGGCAGAAGGTTTCCCAGAAGTCAAGACCCCCTAACTGTCTTTCAGCAACGCTACGTATGTTGGTGGCTATATGCAGAGCAACCATAAACCTGTGCCCTTTAATGAAAGGGGAATATCCAACTGAAAACACTTCTGCCTACAAATGAAACAGCCTCCCTCATCAAAGGACTGTATAAAACATATTTTAAAGGATTGCTTGAGGAGGTCTAATCAGAGGCGTGTGTCTGATTTGTATAACTGAGTGAACTGTGTTGTACATTCATTTTCTTATTGTTACTTATCACCAACCTAGTGTTATCCATGAATTAGGTGTTACTGATGATATGTTTTTGAGTAACAAAACTCTTGTGGTTGAATATATGTATTCACATTGCTTTCCGAACAGGAGTTGTTGCCCAGTAGTTGCCCAGCTGAAAACTTTTCGAAGCAATTGATTTGGATTTGATTTGAAGACTAACCTACAGTGCATTCGGAAAGCATTCAGACCCCTTTACTTTTTCTACATTTTGTTACATTATAGCCTTATTCTAAAATGGTTTCAATTGTCCACCAACACTTCTAAGAGGTGAGGACAAACTGAGCAATTGGTGGATACGGGTTTTGGTCTTGGAGGTGATCAAGAACCTGATGGTCACTTTGACAGAGCTCCAGAGTTCCTGTGTGGAGATTGGAGAACCTTCCAGAAGGACAACCATCTCAGCAGAACTCCACCAAAAAGGCCTTGATGGTAGAGGGGCCAAATGGAAGTCACTCCTCAGTAAAAGGCATATGGCAGCTTTTCACTGAGGAGTAGCTTCCGACTGGCCACTCTGATTGGTTTATGTTTTAATATACTCTGTCAACCGTGGGGACCTTATATAAACAGGTGTGTGCCTTTGCAAAATGTGGAAAAAGTAAAGGGGCCTGAAAACATTTCGATTGCTATGGCTGATAGGCGAGGGTGAAATATGGAGAACTGCTTGGCCGAAATGTTTTCCAGGAACAATTTTCCCAATCTTTGACTCTCCCAAGCCCGTTGCAAAATGTTGGGATAAGTAACTCCTAATTGGACATTGCGACAATTTGGAGAAATGGGAGATGAATACAACTGTAAAATTATGTACTGTAGAACGAACATGGCTTTGTTTGTTTGCCGGTCAAGTTGTTTTTAACAGCTCTTACATTTTCTTTCTGTCATGACAACAAAGCGTAGCCTGCTCAAAAGTAGTAATCTTTTTTTGACAGTTACAGATATGGAATAAATAAATCAAGCTGAAAAGAGCTTTAACTCTGATCCAACCGGATATTCAGAGATAGACAGGGAGAGAGAAAGAGTTAGGGAGATACTGAGGCAGAGAGAGAGTTACAGATAGAGAGAACGCGAGAGACAGGTCGAAAAAGGAGAACAGATTGCTTTTGCTGTATTTATCAGCCGAAAAGTCACTTTTAACCCAGAAGTTGAAGCCTTTATCTCTATCTGCAGGAGCAGTCCATCCTGGCGCTCCTGGGGGCTAGGTTGCGTTCCCCTGTGAGAGACAGCAATCAGATTAGAGTCCATTCCCAAGTGCAGGGATCCATCGTGGGCCTGAAGGTTCAGTAATTAAAGGAGATAGAGCACTGTATTTACGCTGTGTTACAGCAAGCAGGTTATGCCAGGTGATAAAAGCTGGCATTGAGGGACCTAGGATAGCTTGTGAGCCCATTCTGACACCCTCCATCAGTGTTATTTGAATCGGGGGCGAAGGCTGGTGAGATGGACAGTGTGTAATGTTTAGGATATGCCAGCCGGCAAGTTAATGTAATGTGAAAGGCCCCGGGTCATTGTTATCCTAATGGGACTTTTTTATTGAAGGCCCTCTCACTTCTTGATATATCTCCCAAGTGAACTTCCCCGCTCTGTAGTTAAGTGGATCGAAGCCCATGTACAGCATGAGCGTGGGCGCGCAGACTCAGCCCGCTCTCAACAGCTCTGTAGGCTTTTTAACATTCCGCTCACCCGCCCCCGAGCCGCATGAGGGAAGAGCTTGCAGACAATTGAACCGTCCGACTTCTGATCTTTCCCGTTTTCTTAAAGGAATATAGGTTTTCCCCGGGAGGGGGCGGGCTCAAGCTAGGACATGACTCATCTCTTTGCAGTGGGATTCTCTGATTGTACCATGGCAAAGCTCTCCTTCAACCACCCTAGCTCAATCCACCACTCAAAATAGTAGCAGATAATCAAAAATCTCTTCTCCTGACAACTACTCTCTCCGTGAAGGAGCTCTTTTTCTCCAGATTGTTGTTGCGTTATAAATGGATGGGATGCGGTGATGAGAGGGTTGAAGCCATATGATCATCCTGCCGAGTTTTCAGTGTGTTGTGTCTTTTGTAATGCTGAGAAAGAGTGCCATTTCTTCTTCCATTTTTCTTTCCAAGGTGTTAACCTTTTGAACAGTACTCTGTGCTGATGACCCCCCCCCCCCCATTCATATGTTAGGCTGTTAGAACAGTTCAATACAAAGTGTCCCTTTTTTTACTCCCGAGCAAACAAAAAATAATCAGTGTATGTGGTATAATTCTGGGTGCCTTTTCTGACTGGGAGCTTGCTGAACAAGAAAGTGGCTCACCTCACAGAAGGGACCTTCCAGGTTGAGGGAAAGAGAAAGATAGAAGTGCTGTCTACAGAACAGCTCTCATTTTGTGAGATAAAGCAAGTGAGGAAAGCCGCAATACCCGTCTCAATAATGTTTAGACAGGGTTTTATTGTGTTTTGCACTCAAACGTATATGATTTATAGATACTGTAATTCTATTCATGTCCAGAATTCTGTCAGCTGTAATTAGGCCAGCAATTCAACACTCAGCAGCTCACAGGCTTTCAAGTAAAAATAGACAGCCCTCTAACTGGGCAAACAAATTAAGAGTTGGAAGAAGAAGGAAAAGTATAACAGAACAGTGGCAAAAGTTGGAGGAAGCCCACCTTGGACAAGGTTAAATGTTTTTTTTTTTGAAGAAAAAAACATCACGCACACAGAAGTGCTCCACTAGTGGCGGTGCTCCGTTGGGCAATTTCACTTTTTGTACAAAATCCTTCCTGTAAGCATCTGATACAACAAAATAGTGAAATTCTATTTGGAGATGTGTCCAGTTCCATCAGGGCCCATGTTAGTAGTAATTGCTCTGTCAATCACAGCGTTTCCTGCTGTTCTCTGGACTCGTTAAGTCCTGGGTAAGAGAGGCTGCCCTCAGTAGGGGGAGACAGACAGGTCTCTTTCCTGTCTCTCCTTCGCCTTCCTCATCCATTTCAGACAGCCTTCTCTCCGATCTCTAGCCTACAGCTACCTGTCTTTGTCTTTATCAAAGCCCACACACTGTTGGCCATCTTATAAGTCAGTACCTTTAAAACAGGCTTTTTTTGATCTCTACATTTTTAGAACTGTTGTAAAACAGCTGGTATTTGCATTATCTCATCTACAAACCATAAGGTAAAGTGTACTGTGTTGGTCGTGTTTTCACTCTACATTATATTGTCCTTGAAAACTATCTTGTGTCATTTGGTTAGCATATTTCAAGTTCCATCGGTAACACTTTCTGTGAACCTTAAATCTATTATTCATTTTTGGCATGCTCAAGGCATGCTGACTGCCTTTAAGCTCTAAATGCATTCACACTTTAAATAACTTTAATACTTGACATACAGAGCACTATAATATGTGTCTGCTTATTACATCAGACAGTATTTGAAAGTACATGCATTCCTAATATAAAACGGTTTGTTAAAATGAATACTGTGCTACAGTACAGTATGCCATTTAAATTGGTTTCAAGTGGCTGCGGTTATATATTTGTGTGGAGAGCTAGGTGATGTAAAAACAAAGAAAGAAAGCCAAAGTTGAATGAAGTGCTTGGCAGAGTAGCCCAAAACTCATTTGGTAATGGTATTTGATTAGATATGAATTCTTAATGGAAAGGCATTTCTGATATAATAGCCTAGGGGATGCATTAGGCTGATTGATCTTTTTTTCAAGATTTTTATGCTGTTTTGTTTGAATATGACAGCCTTGAATACTGATATCAGTGGCACTGCGATTAATGTAGTTTATTGTTTTGTTTTTGTTTGTCAGTGTGCCGCCTCCACTTTGCAATGTTGCTACTGTCCTTGCGAGCGGTTGGGGTGTGCCTAGAGGTAAACTCTGACCACATTGTACACCAAAGGAGCAGGTTGAGTTTGCAAGCATACTGTGTACCACTGAGATAGTGTCTCCAGCACACACCAAGCTCAATCACTAACCACACAGGGAAGGAGAACGCTTGGCCACAGAACCCAGGAGAACCTCTCCGAAAGGACAAAGCATGCAGATCAACCGCATTATCTCCTACAAATCCCTACTGTCCAAGAAACAAAACCAAAGGCTTTTCATTTTCAATTCAACCCCCGCAAACCTTGCTGGAAGTGAACAGTTGGAGTTCGACGAGAGCAAGGACAAGTTATTTCCTTCTGAAGAGTGGATGCAGGTGGGAATTTTGAAGTTTTCCAACAATGGCAGACTAGACAGGAAATGTTGCAGGGACTGGATCTGCCTCCCATCTTGGGAGTCTGTTAGGGCAGTCTCTTCCCTTGCCACACTGCTGAGCCACTTGCACAATTAACTGTGTGGTATGCTTTTAATAATAGGCCTTTTAATTGTCTACAAATGAAGAGTGATGTAAAAAAAGCTAATAGCTTGTGCTAATTAATAGGGGAATTGAATGCTTGTTAATTAAGGGCAAACAGGACAAGGACCAGCTCTGGTAATTTGAGCAATAAAGCCGGGACTAACGACTCATTTCCAAACAGACGAGATTCATAAAAACGCCAAACAGCCCTGTTCCTCTACTGATGAACCCCTTGCCCCAACCCCCACCCCCACTCCAAACCCAGATCCAACACCCATCCAATATAAACACACCCATACAAAAACAAAGCATTGCATTCATCCTGTTTCTGCGAATAGTTCCCCTGATTTGTAGGAAATCGATTATAAACCTACAACTAAATCATGAAAATCATCAAAACTGTAAACGGATGTAAATCTCAAAGAATATGAAATTAAATAACCTAAGATGTAATGTATCGGTCCTGTACCATTGCAATTTCTCATTGTGCTACCTGGGTTTAGCCCAGTTTAGGCTTTGTTGAAAAGTGATTACAGAATTAAATTTATTAGATGAAAATGACACCTCACTCCATTTATAGCTTGCAATTCCATCTTGGAGGCTTCGTTCATATGTGTATTACATTTGGAAAAATTGGAAAAAGAGAGCAGACTCCAATCGGTAATAATCTATGAAGCTCCGTTGTTCAGAAGAACTCATTAGCATTCATGAACAGACAAGGTAAAAGGGGATTATTTGTTAAATAATGGAAGAAATTCTAGCAAACAGATGAATAGTTTTCAGATGATTATAAGGGGGTGAAATTGTGTGGCTGTGTGTGTTTGAGGAAGAAAAAGCGAGCGAGAGTGACTCGGGCAGGGCATATCCTGCTTGCTCCTGGCTCTCTATTCAGCCCTTAAATGACTTACCTGGGACAGTTTTATGTTTGCCTGGAGGATAATTAAAACAGATTTCATTTTTCCCGTTTTAGAGTATAGCTGTTTCTGTCACCTACAGTCCTTCCTGAAAGCAGTCTAATCATATGCTTTTGTCAGGGGAGATTTTTTAGATTGCAGCCGCTAGAGCTACAAATTGCTTGTGTCATCTTATAATGAACTATGTGAGCATTGCCGTCTCTGCAGCCAACAGTCCCACTATGATTACTGTAAATCAGTCCTCTAGTTAGTGCCCCCCCCCCCGACTCCCCATTGTTCATCCTGTGTTCTTTTCCTAGAATTAGCAAGAAACATTGAGAGGGTTAGCCTGTGTCGTACACAGCAACGTGCAACAGCTCATCTAAAACAATTATACAATTGGTCATTTTGAAGTATTATATACAATAGCTCCTTCAAAAACTATATGTGATAGCTCACTTAAATAGTTTATGTGTGATAGCACATCTAAAGCTCATCCAAAAATATGTGATAACTAATCCAAAAAATGAGTATGCTTCCTAATCTAGCCAATCCAAAAGTATTATATACTAGCTCAGGCTTTTTTTTACTATACCTCATCCAAAAGTATATTAGAAATAGCTCATCCAAAAATATATAACAACAGCTAATCCTAAAGTATTATAATATAACTTATACAAAGTATTTCACAATAGTTCATCCAAAAGTATTAAAAGCTAACTCATCAAAAATGTTATACAGTTGCTCTTATTATACGATAAATAATATGATAGCTTATCCAGAAGTGCAAATATAAATATTATAAAATAGCTTATCCAAAACTGTTTTGCTATAGCTCATCCCGAAATATTATATGACTTCTCATCAAAGAATATTAGACAATAGACAATCCATCCAAAAGTATTAAATGCTAGCTGATCCAGTAGTATTACAAGAGCTCATCCCAAACTACATTATTATATGATTGCTCATCCAAAGCTTGCCTACAGAGCATGACAGGATTTGCATTACTTACTGGCCACACCTGGGATGCATATTGTGCAGATATACGGAGAGATATCAGTTTATACTAGTTGGGATGTTGTGCTGTGCTGGGGGTTTGTTGGGCATGCTCAGCACAGTGGTGAGGTGACCTTTGACCTATGGTTATCTCAGCGATTTCACAAAGCTCTCCTGTCAGCCGCTGACGGGACACATTAGGACACTGCGAAGGGTTTGTTGATTTCTGCATGCTGCTCTGCAACAGCTCTGTTATTTCGCAGTAGCATACAAGTGAGCGTGGCAAATTCAAACAGCTCGGCTAAGTCAACAACTTGAGTGAAGGAGCACATACAGATGCTTTGGCTGCATGTATCTGCACAGAGCAGGCCTGGAAACCATTTTCCTCCCTTTTGAAGATGGATCCTTGAAGAAATCCTCCTAGTCCTAATTGCGTTCGCTCTTCTCTCTCTGTTTCTCTTCTACTTTCTGTTTCGCTCCCTCTCTCCCCTTCCTTTTCTTCCTCTACCCGTTTTCTCCTCCTCTCCTCTGCCAGCCACCCACTACAGTATCCCCCCTCAGACCACAGGCTCTGCTGAGCAGTTTACTCTTCCATTTTAATTAGCTGTCACCCCAAGAGTTTATTTGATCACACAGCTCTGAGAAATTTTAATATATAATCAATATCTAAATATATAATACGTTCTTGATATTCATCCCTGTGACAATAGTTTTCATTCATGTGTTGTGTACGATTTTGTATTTAAATTGATATTTTGGTCTTGCTCTGGTGCGCCCCTGTGTCACAAATGTGAATAAGCAAATGGAGTGTGAAGCCTGTGGGATTGGGCTGTCTCACAAATCAGAGCTGGTATTTAATTAATGCAACAGAGAAGGAATCAAATTTGGTCTGATCGAGTAATGATTAGTTATTCTGCGGGAGCACTGTTTCATTTTCAAGTATTGCCTTCTAATACATGGCATACAACCAAGTGATTGTCATTAATGCATCTATATAAAGATCAATAACTGTTTTGAGTTGTTTCAGTTCATTGTAGCATTTGAGACTATGTCCATTCAGCATATCTAAGTGTGTATTTGTTAGAGTATCCTGTTTTGCATCATCTTTTTGTTAAATATTGGTGTCTCCTAACGGCTGTTTGTTTTCATTGCAGACAGCAGTAATGACCTTGTTGTTCATTCAAAAACATAAAGAGAAAACAATGCAGCCTTCACCACTCTAGGAGAGTGTTGAGATTGTAGAACAACACCATAGATTAATATGGATCTGAGGAAACAGCTAATCTTAATATAGATTGGTCCCATCTGGTTTGAGTTGGCACCACTCGTCTGTAATTTGGTAAGCATCTAAGCATCTGGGGCTGCTAATGAAACAAAAGGCACATGAGAGGCTAAGGGAGAATTTGTCAGTATTTGGCTGGAAGGGAAAGGAGGGAATATCCCACTGTGTTGAGAATATCAAAGGACTGATAGAGCCATGGTGCTGAGCTACAGGACATCGTGATACCTAGAAGTCATATAAGTTATCCTATGCAGAGGATCGTATCCTCTAATATGGTTCATTAACTCAGCTATTCAGAGATACAGGCACCACTACATGTAACAATGGGTTTGAAGGAAATTCTCGTTTTATCATCTAGCCATCTTCCTACATCATATGTGTGAATCAAATTTTATTAGACATTCTCTTATAAACCCTCTTTCCCCTGGGAGGCAGAGAGGCATGGATGCAAGGACTCATGACTACCCATAGATCAAACAAAAATGATTTATTTTGGACTTTCAACATTTATTTGCCTTGTGCAGTTCATTCAAGGAATGTGCAATTTAACCTATTACACTTGGCAAGGAAAATAGTTATAATATGTTGTAAATAAACACTTCATCTGTAGTTCCAGGAGTAAACACTACCCCTCAATTGCAATTGAGATTGCATTGTTTTTTAATCTCTTGGGATAGTATTGAAATTGGAAAGGGGTTTAAGGTGTCTGCGATGTGCTGGAGTTGATGTGAGCCAACACCAGCTTTTCAAAGCACTACAGTACATGATCAGTACTTTTTAAGATCATTGTTTTATTGTAAGTACTGCAGGACAGTGGTCATTATGGCGGGTCGCTTTAGGGTTCTTTACAACAGAAATAATGTTTGTCTGGTTAGGGATTACTAACTGGGACTAGAAAATATTATATTTAATAACCCTGTTTCCAAAAAAGTTGGGACGCTGTGTAAAATGGAAATAGAAACAGAATACAATGATGTGCAGATCATTTAAGCACTATGTTTAATAGAAAATATTACAAAGATCTTATAAAATTTTGAAACTGAGAAATGTTGTTGTTTCTTAAAAAATAAAGTCTGTGTTGCGGGCATCAATAAATGTGATGCCCGCAACACGTTTAAAAAAAGCTGGGACGGGGCAACAAAAGACTGAAAAGGTTTGTAATGCTAAAGAAAGCCTGGTGGAACATTTCAAAACTAATGAGGGTTAATTGCCAACATGTCAGTTACTTGATTGGGTATAAAAAGAGTATCCCAGAGAGGATGAGTCTTTCAGAAGTATTGATGGGGAGGGGTTCACCAGTCCGTGAAAGACTGCGCGGGCAAATAGTGCAACAATTTAAGAATAATAAAATCGCAAAAGGTTTGGGGATTTCATCATATACGGTACATATCTCTGTATGCAAGGGACAAGGCTGAAAACCAATATTAGATGGCCGTGATCTTCAGGACCTCAGGTGGCACTGAAGTAAAATTATTGTATTTATCAAATGCACGGAATAACATCGCATCATTCTGAACTATTAAATCAGTGACATGGCACACGACATCTACACAGTAAGAAATAAGAAATGTATTAAGCAAAAATATAGCAAAAATATACATAACAATGTAAACTAGCAGCAATTCCAAGAGCTGCTGCTAGTTTCCGAAGAGTAAAGAATGAGGTATATGATTAATATGGGTAGAAATATTAAATATTATAGATAAGTGTAATGTGCCTATGAGTGATACATTAAAATATAGACATCAAAGCATTTCAAATGTTCATGTGATCAATATGATCGTAGATCAGTGTTGCTGGGTGAGAAGCCTTTTGGCCTGAGGAAAAAAACTGTTTGTGAGTCTGGAAGTGCTTGCCCAGAAGCTTCTCCCAGACGGCAGCAGTGTGAACAGACCATAGCCTGGATGGCTGCAGTCTTTGATGACGTTCCGTGCTTTCCTAAGGCATTGTGTATGGTAGATGCCTTGCATGGATGGAAGCCGATTACATGCTCTGCAGACTTCACCACCCTGTGGAGGGCCTTGCGATCAGCAGCGGAGCAGCTGCCGTACCAGGCAGTAATGCAGCCTAAGAGGATGCTCTCAGTGGTGCACCTGTAGAAGTTTGTGAGAGTTTTTGCATACATGCCACACGTCTTGAGTCTCCTCATTAAGTGTAGTCGCATGTGGGCAGATTTCACTGCCAAGTCTGCTAGCCTGGACCAGTTGAGGTAATCTTTGATGAACACACAGAGGAAAGTGAAGTCGGAGACTAACTCCACTTCAGCTCCATCGATATGTATGGGGGCATGACCCTCCCTGCCACTTCCTGAAGTCCACGATCATCTCCATAGTCTTGCAGATGTTGAGAGAGAGGTTCTTATAGCCAAGTACCCTACATCCTCTCTGCAAGTGGTTTCAACATTGTTTTGGAGATGAGACCCAGGATGGTGGTGTCGTCTGCTAACTTTAGGATGACGTTGGAGCTTTGTGTGGCCACACAGTAATGCATGAACAGGGAGTACAGGAGGGATTAAGTACACAGCCCTGGGGGGCTCCGGTCCTCAGCTTCAGAGTAGGGGAGGTGAGGATGCTCATTCCCACCACCTGGGGTCTGTTCATCAGGATGTCCAGAATCCAATTGCAAAGGGAAGTCCCAGCTTAGGAACAAGCTTAGCAGGCACAATAGTGTTGAATGCTGAGCTGTAGTCCACGAACAGCATCCTCACGTATGTGTTACCCTTTTCCAGATGGGAGAGGGCAGTGTGTGCCGTCAGGGTGAGGGCATCGTCCATAGATCTTTTGGGGCAATATGCAAAGCTGGTCGGTGCACCCCTGAGGACACAGCCTGAAATACCATCTGGCCCTGTTGACTTCTGAGGGTTCACACTTTTAAATGCTCTTCTCACGTCAGCCATGGCTAGGGACAGAGTACAGTTGTCCTGGTCCTCAGCAAGCGTTCCAGAAGGAATGGTGTTTGTCGCCTCAAACCATGCATAGAAAGTGTGGAGCTCATTGGGGAGACAGCCGGGAGGCTGAGCATCATTGTTATTTTTTCTTTTGTAGTCCGTGATGTATCGTAGTCCATACTACATGCGTCTGGGGTCAGAGCTGTGGCAGTTCGACTTCAACTTATCCCTTTTAGTCTCTTTTTACATCTCTGATGGCCTTCCGTAGGTCATATCTGGACCTCCTCAAAGTCTCCAGGTCCCCAGAACTGTATGGAGAGGACCGTGCTCTGAGTTTAGCATAGAGATTACCATTACTCCAGAGTTTTTGGTTGAGGAAAGTCCTCACATTTATCCTTGGGACGACGTCATCCATGCACTTGGAGAGATATGCTGAGACAGGGTCTGTGTATTCATCAATGTACCCAACAGCTGCAACACAGAACATCTGCCAATCTATTGTTTCAAAGCAGTCCTGGAGAATGGTAATGATTTCTCATTCCAGAGTTGAACTGCCCGAAAAATTAGTTCTTCCAGTTTTAGCCATTGTCTGTAGGTTGAGAGGAGAAGAATGGAGGTGTTATCCACCTTACCGAAGTCCGGGCGAGGGAGGGGTTTGTAGGATCTAGCCAAGTCTCAACAAATACCAGCACTCTGCATTTCGCAATGTCCCATTGAAAGTTAATCCGTGCATGTAGTTTGTCCATTTTATTGTCCAGGGATTGAACATCTACATTAGATACCTGCACGTTTGCCTCTCTTCTTTCTCCTCTGTCAACATATTGGTAAACAGGCGGGACAAAGGAATCACAGCAAGTAGAGAAAGTCTCAGTATTCAGTGATGAACGAACTTCCAATGTGCTAGTTAATCAGCAACAGTGCAGCATGTACAAAAATAAAAACAATAGAAACAGTAATAAGCAAAAAACTAAATAGTGAAAGCAGAGCCATTGTCAGTGCGACCTTCCTCTACAGCGCACCAGTGGATCACTGCATTAAAAACAGACACAATTCTGTAGTGGAAATCACTGCATGGGCTTAGGAACACTATTGAAAACCATTGTCTGTAAACACACATTGTTGCTGCATCCACAAATGCAAGTTAAAACTCTACTATGCAAAGAAGAAACTTGTCCCCTATTGATAACATTTGGCGCATTATGAAATGACAATTATTGCAAAAGAGACCTCAAACTTTTGAGCAGCTCCAATCCTATATCAAGCAAAATGGGACAACATTCCAGTTTAAAAACTACAGAATTTGGTCTCCTCAGTTCCCAAATGCTTACAGAGTGTTGTTAAAAGAAGAGGTGATGCAACACAGTAGTAAAGATGTGTTGCTGGCATCAAATTCACAAGGGGCTTGTATTTTACCAAAAACATTTGGTATGTTGTCTTTGTACTATTTTCAGTTAGATATAGGGATAAATTATTTGCACATCATTGCATTTTGTTTTTGGCTGCATTTTAGGCAGCGTCCCAACTTCTTTGGAAACAGGGTTGTAATTGGTTGTAACATTTAATACAACATGGGTGATGTAGCACAGAATTGGATGATGCAGTACCCAAAAACTGGGGACCCGTTTTGGCTCAGTTTCTCCACTACCAGCTTAATTTATGCAAATACTCTGGAGGGCATTTTTATAGATTTTACAGAATTTATGTTAAACATATCATGAATAGAGTCTCAATGAATAAATGATGGATACACGATTTACTCATTATTTATAAATGCTCTAATATGCAGAATTATTCTTAAGTGCTATCATATTTTTCAAAAATCCACAGGTAACTGTACTAGATCCAAAAGGTACAAATGCTGATTGCCCCTTTAAGTCTTCATAACCTTGATGTGACGATCAGAAATGCAGTAGAGCACTTCAGCACTGAAGGCATTCCGGGCTTAAAGGCCAGCCCGCCGTGTGAGTTTTCTGTACCGCAGGCCAATGTCACACTGTGTCACAGCTGCAGGGTCGCCTGTTCGCCAAAACAAACATTATTACAGTTCCATTCTGCCACTGCTGAAATGAAGAGGTATTAAATGTGGCTGACCCTCATGCCTGTGTTGGATTACACAGGGAATGGAAAGCTACAGGTTCCCTCTTAAAGTTTATTATTGTATTGCATTTATTTCTCTCAACAGATTTCCCAGTGGAAATGAAATGAAAAAGCAATCGTTTTCCTTTTTAATAATGTCTCTTTGTTTTTGGCCTGTGAAGTAAATTGCCTTGCTTTCAGAGGACAGAAGTTGCACTTTTTACCCCATTTGAAGTAGCAGAACAATAACAAAAAAACAACAACAATAGGAATATTACAGCCATCCAAGTTAATGATTGGTTGGTCTGTGGATGTACAGTGGTCAGTGTATTCTGTCAAAGGAACCAGTCATTACTCTGGTGAGCCCTACATTGCTCCGGTGGTCAAGAAGTTGAGGAGGATGCTTTGAGGACATCCGGAGGGGAGTGTCTGCCTGTGGTTCCCTTAGCTGCTGACCCTGCTCGGTCATGCTGATAGAGAAGGAAAATCTCAATTATATATTTATTACCTTGTTTAGAGCGATTTACAAGTCTACACATGACCGTCGGTCACTCATCTTGTTATCTAGTTTCTTTTGCACAACAAAACATTTTATGTTCAGCTGTTTGCATGTCAATAATAAGGGATGATTTCTATATTTTTCTCTGTTTCCACTCATTTCCGAATAGGAGTTAGAGAATATGTTACTGTACAACTGGAACAAAAACTATATACAGTCACTAAGGGTCCCATGGCACTTATCAAAAGAGTATTGGTGTAAATCCCTGTGCCCTGGTAAAATTTCCAATCTATTCCTCATAAAATCATGGTCACCTAATCATCCTCAGCT
The DNA here is from genome assembly GCF_011004845.1 of Esox lucius. Classification (NCBI taxonomy): domain Eukaryota; kingdom Metazoa; phylum Chordata; class Actinopteri; order Esociformes; family Esocidae; genus Esox; species Esox lucius. Next base: position 18,766,985 of record NC_047576.1, read on the forward strand.
TCCAGTGCCTGTATTCCCCAGGTCATTGCTGTAAATGAGAATTTTTTTCTCAATCAATTTAGCTAAAAAAATTACATAAAAAAAGCAAAATTGACAGTGTTATCATGAACGTACAAGTATTTATAATGCATTTAGCCAGGAGCAAGCATCTTAATATACACTGCTCCAAAAAATTAAGGGAACACTTAAATCACACATTGGGTCTCGATGAACAAAATATTTTAAAGAAGATCAAAATCTTTACTGTACATTGTGTATTTCATTGAGAATAAAATGACGGTCAGTGGAAACTCGCACTGAAAATGTAAATAAACAATTGAAATCATAGGCTGTTCCAACTTGCGTTAATTTCATCATGGCAACTCAATGTGACTCAGTAGTGTTTATGGCCCCCATGTGCCTGTATGCACTCCCGACAACGTCTGGGCATGCTCCTGATGAGATGGCAGGTGGTGTCCTGGGGATCTTCTCCCAGACCTGGATCAAGGCATCAGTGAGCTCCTGGACAGTCTGTGGTGTTACTTGGCGGCATTGGATGCACGATACATCCCAGAGGATTGGATTCAGGTCTGGGGAACGTGAGGGCTAGCCAATGTCATCAATGCCTTTGTCATCCAGGACAGCCTACACACACTGACCACATGAGGCTGGGCATTGTCCTGTAGCAGGAGGAACCCAGGGCCCTCTGCACCAGCGTGCAAGGTCTGATGATGGGTATGAGAATTTCATCCCACTACCTAACAACACGTGGATGTTTGTGCGACACTTTCAAGGATACGCCTCCAATCACGGACCCACCGCCTAACCGGTCATGGTGGATGATGTTGCAGGCAGCATAACGTTCACCACTGCGTCTCCAGAGTCCAGACTCGTTCACGTCTGTCACATGTGCTCAGTGTAAATCTGCTCTCATCTGTGAAGAGAATGGGGCGCCAATGGTGGACCTGCCAATTCTGGTGTTCTCTGGCGAATGCCAGTTGAGCTGCACGGTGCTGGGCTGTGAGCACAGGTGCCACTAGAGGACGTTGGGCCCTCATGCCACCCACATGGAGTCTGTTTCTGACAGTTTGGACAGAAACATGCTCACGAGACTAAGCCAACCTTGCGACGGCATGTATGGAGGTGCCATCCTGGAGGAGCTGGACTGCCTGTGCAACCTGAATGGGCTGCAGGAACCACCTCATGCTGCCAGTAGTGACAAGGACACTAGCAAAATGCAGAACTAGAGAAGAATCAGTCAGGAAAGATTAGGAGAGAGCAATTGTCTGTGGCCACCACCTGCAAAGCTTTTCCCTTTTTGGGGGTTGTCTTGCTTTTGCCTCTCCAGCGCTCTTGTTGTCAAATTAATTTGCATCAAAACAGGTGACATTGATTCACAATTGCTTATGCTTCATAACTGGACAGATTGATATCCCTGAAGTTTAATTTACTTGGTGTTATACTGTGATGATTACATGTTCCCGTAATTGCTGGACCAGGTAAGCGTAGCCAGCCAAGAAAAGCGAATGTCTCTTACTGAATGACTGACTGACTGCCCCTTGTTAAATAGTGTAGTGGTTAGAGGAGCGGCCCAGCAAACAATACGTCCTGCATTTGAATCTTGTCACAGTCAATACAAATTATGCATTAAGATTTGTTCAGGATAGACAAAGTGGTTTTCCCACTTACAAAGCATGTAGAAGTCTGTCATTTTTATCATGGGTACTCTTCAACTGTTAGTGACGGAATCTAAAACAAAAATCCAGAAAATCACATTGTATGATTGCATGACATAAGTATTTGATCAGAAAAGCTGAACTTAATATTTGGTACAGAAACCTTTGTTTGCAGTTACAGATATCATAGGTTTCCTGTAGTTCTTGACCAGGTTTTCACACACTGCAGCAGGGATTTTGGCCCACTCCTCCATACAGACCTTCTCCAGATCCTTCAGATTTCGGGACTGTCGCTGGGCAATACAGACTTTCAGCTCCCTCCAAAGATTTTCTATTGGGTTCAGGTCTGGAGACTGGCTAGGCCACTACAGGACCTTGAGATGGTTCTTACTGAACCACTACTTAGTTGCCCTGGCTGTGTGTTTCGGGTCATTGTAATGCTGGAAGACCCAGCCACGACCCATCTTCAATGCTCTTACTGAGGGAAGGAGGTTGTTGTCCAAGATCTCGCGATACATGGCCCCATCCATCCTCCCCTCAATACAGTGCAGTCGCCCTGTCCCCTTTGCAGAAAAGCATACCCAAAGAAGTATGTTTCCACCTCCATGCTTCACGGTTGGGATGGTGTTCTTGGGGTTGTACTCATCCTTCTTCTTCCTCCAAACACGGCGAGTGGAGTTTAGACCAAAAAGCTCTATTTTTGTCTCATCAGACCACATGACCTTCTCCCATTCCTCCTCTGGATCATCCAGATGGTCATTGGCAAACTTCCGACGGTCCTGGACATGCGCTGGCTTTAGTAGGGGGACCTTGCGTGCACTGCAGGATTTTAATCCTTGACAGTGTAGTGTGTAACTAATGGTTTTCTATGAGACTGTTGTCCCAGTTCTCTTCAGGTCATTGACCAGGTCCTGCCATGTAGTTCTGGGCTGATCCCTCGCCTTCCTCATGATCATTGATACCCCATGAGGTGAGAAAACCTGCAAAATCGTGTATCAAATACTTGTTCTCCCAACTGTATATTCCGACTATGTCTGGTGGATTTTCGAAGTACGCATCCGTGCTTGCTTTTTGGATCAGGATAGACAAAACAGGTGACATTTAGACAAACGTAGACAAAATATTTGCTGCCTACAACCTTCAACAGCTATGTTAAAAAACTGTTTACGGTTATGCTATATTGCAACTATTTCTGGTGAATTTTCAAAGTACGCATCTGTGCATGCTTTTTGAGGTATTATTGGCATTATTGAAAACCCCTGGGCAGTAAAAGAGGAAGGGTTTCCACGATTCTCTTGTACAGTTCATAAATGCTATTTGTGGTGGAGGTAAACTTAATAAGAAACGTTAGTCAGTTTAAAACAATGCTTAATGGTGTCTAGCGAAATATTCACACTTGGCGTGATGTTGATGCATGACAAAATTAAGTTAAAATTAAATTGAGATGCTATACCTACACTCGGCAACGTAGAGCTTTGTGGTGTAGTGGTTAAAGACACAGCCTCTCATGTGGGAGACCCTGTTTAAATCCAATGAGGGAACAACACTTTTCAGTTTTTATTGAGTAGTGTAGTTACATTTCTAATCATGGTACAATAGAAAACAAAGATAACTTGCTAGCATTTCCAAATGTTTTACTTGCGTTTGTAGATGTAACATTAGAAATGTCCCAAGTACTAGAGTACAAAACCGCAATGTGTCATGACTGACTTGCGAGTGGCTGACTGATCTACATATTATAAGTATTTATACATATAATTTTTAGAATGTTATTGCATCGATATGACGCAGGTGATTTGTAGATTAGACGATTGTCAGTCACCTCTTTTGATCCTCTCAAACACGACCATACCATGCAGTCAGTTTCAGAACAAAATATTCCACTCCACTCATTCCCTTTGTGGCCACCCCATAAAGCAGTTACACAAAAACACTACATCTCATTGGTTCATTCTTTTGCGGTTCTCAGTCTCTTGAAGTAGATTTGTCAGTTTGTTAATTTAGGTGTGTTCAATATTTAAATGTTTTATTTTAAGCAAAAGCCAGTGGAAATGCAAATGCTTGACATGATACAATGCTACATTAGCTTGTCTCATCTGTTAATGTGGCACATGTAGGCTCTAAACTAACTGTCATTGCCAACCAGATAGTAGTTATTTCCGGTACATGAAGCCCTCTCATGTTTTTAAGAAATACCACTGGATTAGGGAAAAAAAGGTTTTATCTTTTTGGGGAGCTGATAAGAATGATTTTTTACAGGAATAATCACTACAATGTCATGATGTACTCATAGGACTAACATGAGGCACATTATCTAACAATGTACTATGTAGCTTTCACATGACACTTCTAGTTATTTTGTTTTACATTTATTTAAACTTTCTTTAACCAGGCAAGTTAATTTAGAGCAAATTATCTGTATTTACAATGTAGCCTGGCAAGATGCACAAGGCCTCCTGTGGGGACAGACGACACTGGCAATAGCACAAATACAACTCCAAACAAACAGTGAATGTGTCTGTGTGTGGTGCCTGTGTATTGGCATGTGTGAAGGAACACAATATGCTTCCTTACATAAGCCAAAGCAACAAGTGGTATTGGGTGGGAATTAGTTCCTTCACCCACAATTGCTTTGATTGAACTAATGTTTGCAATGTTTTGCTATTCATCTAACTTATCTTAATTGCGTAAGATTTACTTACTACTACTGCGTTGTGTAGTTGTCCCGCTATCTGTCTTAAGACGAATGAACTAACTCTGGATAAGAGTATGAGCTATATTACTAAAATATAAGAATGTGATATACACTACCAAGCTAGATCTACCTATGTTTAAATTACATTTCAGATGTTTAAGATAGCTTTAGCTTGCTTCAGATTCCAACTCTTTGTTCTACTGTATGTCAAGCCTCATTAATTGATGTTTGCCTGGACTGAATGATCAATTCAAGGCATAGTCATCGGCATGTTTTCCGAATTCAAAATGAAAAAATACATCTCCAAATTGATGGCGCTTAAGGTTGTTTTCACGGAAGAATGGGCAAAAATGTATGAATTTCTGTTTTACATTTGTAATTACTCTAAAACTATTTGCTAATTTTGACATTATGGACTTTTTGTGTTTAAATCCATCAATTAAATCCATTTTGATATTGTGTTTTAACACAATAAATTACGGAGAAGTCCAAGGGGGTGAATACTTTTGAGAGCCATACATGTATGTGTGTGTGAGTGTGTACTTCCACATTCCTTGTTCCCAATGTGTAATAACAGATTGTGTAACCACTATATTACAATATAAGTACATAGTAAAACAAATGTGGTTACTATAGTCTTCACTGTATTGTTAATGCTCTAAGTAGGGCGAATTTCATTCTTGATATACTAAAAAGGATAAGTATTATATTCCAGTTATTCTTTTCTAAAAATACTATGTGCAAAGTATGGTAATTTTTTGGTCATGAATGCCTAATAATAATAAAAAGACAATCTTACTGTTTAAGTACATTATTTTTCTTTTTAAAGACCTAACAGTAGCTGGCAGTCATCATCATTTAAGAAGAACAGGAATATGGTGTGTCCTGAAGTCCTCAATCTACGTAATTATAACTTTGAAATATAATTAAGGAGGCGGAGAAGGAAACAGATTCTATAATTTCTTGAACAATACAGCTCAATTTTCTCATGTTGATTCTGCACCGTAAATGACTATCTGACATGTCCATCCAATCAGTCTGTTTTGTACAGAACTTGTTTGGAAACATGGCCAGTGCATCCTGTAATAGGCAACATCTGAATGTCAGTACAAACCATTTCATTGAAATGCATTTGTGATTTTTCTACCTTGAATTGGAAATTAGTATGCCAGAGTTTATTCTCGTTTCGACCAAAACGATTTCCTCTGGGATCAAAATATAAAATATTTTGCTAAAACCCACAAAGATGACAGTGTCTTCCACTTTAATCAAATACCTATTGTTCATAGTTCCTTGTACAGCAAATTCCATTCACTATCAGTTGGGGAATATAGCAACTAGCACAATGTTCAATGTGCCATGAAATCATGTCCCAGGATAGAAGGAAATTCTCATATGGTGTCAAAAGAACAGTTAAGTATATTTCTTAGCATCCTACGTTGGCCAGACGTATTCCTCTCTCCTGCAGTATTCTTGTTTTTTTAATAACTAATAACTTTGCAAACCGAAAGTCTCTGACTGGCTTAATTAAAGTGACTTGTGGTCCAGTGACTCCTGCTTGTCCGCTCAATCATACAGTTACAAATGAACCCATTAGGGGGACGCGGGGTGTGTTTGAGCAGGATCTGGAGAGCCTTTAGCTGTCTCTAATGATGTGTCCCTCTCAACCGACACAGTGTTGCCCCTTGCCTTCTTTAGTACATCTCCATGCTTCTCACATCATCCCTCTTCCCACATCTCCATGCTTCTCACATCATCCCTCTTCCCACTCTTCCTTCATGCTTCTCAAATCATCCCTCTTCCCACATCTCCGTGCTTCTCACATCATCCCTCTTCCCACTCTTCCTTCATGCTTCTCAAATCATCCCTCTTCCCACATCTCCATGCTTCTCAAATCATCCCTCTTCCCACATCTCCATGCTTCTCACATCATCCCTCTTCCCACTCTTCCTTCATGCTTCTCAAATCATCCCTCTTCCCACATCTCCATGCTTCTCACATCATCCCTCTTCCCACTCTTCCTTCATGCTTCTCAAATCATCCCTCTTCCCACATCTCCATGCTTCTCACATCATCCCTATTGTAATTAACAATATCAGCAAAATCCCTGCAATAAGTGGTCAGAATGGCCGGTGTAGATCATATTCGGTTTATTACTCTGTCGTTTACTGTAGCCCCTCCCACCCACCCATTGTCTAGCAGTCATAGCCAAACCTGTAACAACTGGACCCGTAACAGGGCTGACCAACACATAGGCACTAAAAAGATACGTTTCTGACACCATGTTGGCAAATAAATACTTTGGATTGGTTGCCAGGGAAGAGAGCTGACATGAGAAGCATGGAGGAGTTGTGGGAAGTGTGTATAGTAGAGAAATGGGATATTACTGCTAGTCTGGGTGATTGGTAAGGGGATCATTGATGGCCTTAGCAGTTCAACTAGTAGTAGTAGTTTAAAGGAAAACAATGGTACATATTAATGTTGGAAACCTTTAGTTCCCTGAATCGTTATTCCATCATGGATTTTCATCCATATCACCCAGCACTAGTCAAGTAGCTGATCATAGCAATGCACGTGCTGCCAAGGGGGGGGGGGTCAAGTCAAGTTCATTTGAGAGACTCCAACTCCTCTGGCTCCTTGATGAAAAATCTGATCCTCACCTCTTCATTGCTTGAATAACATTGGAGGTGTTGGCCCATCCCCCTCCCCACATGCAGAGACATTTATCATCAGCTAAGCTCATCCATGAGGGGGTCTGGGGTGGAGAGGAGGAGATGGCGTGCAGGGTATTGCTCATCGCAAATTCTTGTCATATGTGTTTTCAGAGACGTCGGCTTGATTTCTCTCAAGTTCTGTGTTCTTGCTTTCTTTTTTCTAAGATGTGAATGTAAGTGGTCAGAATCTCTCTTCTCCTTTCTTTGTAAGCATTCCCTCTAGAAGAACCATGTGGGAATGTTAATTTGATCTTTTAAGGAGGATCACTTAGGAAGGAGGATAAAAACTGTTTCCAGTCAGCATAATTAAAGGAAAATATATTATAATCGAATAAGACAGACACAGCAACATCACGATCAAGGAAATGGGATTAAATGTCCCCCGTCGGTGGTAAAAATGGAGCCGTTCCTCTGGCCAATGAGGAATTTCCGTCATGTCTCCGATCAGTTGGCAGAGCACTTCTGTTTGCGTTTTCATGTGCCAGGTCTTACAGAGGTCAAACAGAATGGAATAGTTCCCTCATGTAGACAACAAATGAAGCAGATGCTCTGGCCCTCTGATGCATCCTCAAAGAGGAGGTACGCTAGTCCCCTCACTGGTCCTCCTGATGGCCGTGTGATGTCATAGCCTGAGGGCACCCACAAACTGACAGCTCTTTGCCTTTAAGAGAAGGGACTGTCATTTGGGTCTCAGAATGAGCTGTTTAAGTTGAACTGGTTCTCATTTGTCAGGAGCTGTCAGGGCTTTGGATATCTATATCTCAGACAATGTCACTAGGCTGCACCGTTCTGAGATATTTTCAGTAGTCAGTCCAGGGACAGGAGCTGTGGCTTTGCCCTGAGGCAGTTCTCGGTAGGTGAGCGGTCTTCAGTCACAGTGGCACCTTACCAGTTTTTGCTGGGAGAAAGAGATTTTCAGCTCATCAAGGCAGTTTATCACTAACAAAAAAAAAGTTTAAGGGTGCTATCAGGCAGATTGTGAAGCAGAAGCTCTTAACAAAAAAGTAGGGAATTGTGCATTGCATTCGGTCATTGGACCCAATGTTGAAATGTAACAGCCTCATCTTGAAAGGTTTCACTGTAAATTAGTGGGTCTCCATATAAACAGCTGTCACAACATTTGCACACAAATCAGCACCACTGAATCCTGCAGTGTAAATTATGTCTGCTAATTAGGGAAATAGTTGTCATGTTTTGAAAGTTATTCATTTGTAGTAATTTAGTGCTTTTTTAGACCATGCCCTTTCCATGTCATTAATTACATTTTGTTTCTTCTTCTTTTTGAAACGTTACGCTATATGGGGCAACAGTCAGCCGTGCCAGTCTTCAATATAATTTATTACTGTTTTACCTTTGCACTGTAAAATCCCGTTAACCTTTCTTTCTTTGTTTCACTGCTAATTTACATTATTAGCGACCATCAGTAATCTGTAATAGTCCTCTCTTCTGTCCTACTGCGATAATGTATTTTCTGACACTTCCCATTAAATCTGGTCAGACAGCTTGCGGGAACCCTCAGTGTTTGCTATTGTGAAAAGATGTTATATAACCCTAATAAACAAGCTAGAAAGTGTAAATGACTTCCAGATCTACTCGCAGCCTCTCCCTACTCAGCTGTCCTTCAGAATGGGCAGGAGAGGAAAAAAGTTATTGTGTGAAAATATTCATTGGCAAGATTCCTATGAGCAACTTCCTCATCTTCTCTTGGTGTGAAGGCAAGCAAAACATCTGTTTAGATATAGGAAAGCCAAAGCAATTGCTTTCAGTGGGCAAGCGGCTTTGGAGGCATGGATGATGTATCAGTTGTGCAGTCCCGGAATACCACCACAGTTGTGTCTTCTGTATGTTGTCCATGACAGTCTTCTAATATTTCTGTAGTGAGTAATTAGGCAGAGCTAGAAGCAGAGTAGCACAGAGGATCTGGAACAATAATAGGACCTGCGCATAGGACCAGTGATCTGCAATTGTGTTTGTAAATAGTATGGGTTTAAAGCTGAAAATAGAGCCTGCAGTATACCTTTCTCTGTGCCCTTATATAATGGCCTCTGTCACTGCAATAAGGAAAGCAGAGCTACCTCATCAGATTAAGATATAGCCTTAATAAGTAGACATGTCTCCTGGATCTAATGAGATGGTACAGCCACACAGAAATACCCATGTATCTTCACAGAAACAGGAGATAAGATCATTCTTTCTGTGCGGTGAAATCTCATAGGTCTCCAGATAACATTATCTGCACCCTTGATTATCAATCTGACAAATGAGAGCTTTGATGCCGTGCGATAAGCGCCATATTCATTTGTTTAATTAAAACAGCTTGTCCCATCGTGGTGAGGGGTCATTTAAAAAAAAAAAAAAAAAGAATTAAAGCACGTAATTAGGTGGAGCCCAGATAAGGTTCCTGTGTAATGGTTTCTTCTGCCAGTGGGGGAGGGAACCATCATTTTCCCCCTGTGCAATCCTGCAAGGTCGTTCAGTTTATTAAAGTTAGCGGTGTGCCAGAACTATAAAATATTTTATGTACTTGTTGTAAGGGAGTGCCCAACGCTCACAAGTCAATGGGATGGAGGCAATTAAGGTGGCTTGTTATCATGTCTTTGAGAACAGGAGAAGGACTTGTACAGCAACGAGCACCTTGACAAAGATATTTGTTTGGGCAATGGAGTGGAGCATTAATTATCACACTCTTTGATTAAATGTGTCATCCGGGAATGAATGTCATTTGTCTTGCCTGGTTTTCAACACGGGAGCCAGAAAGGGTAATCTTTTTTGGTCGACTGCGCTATTTTTGTGTGCCAATGTCACTCAGGCTGTATGTAAGCTCACTCTGTAGCGCCTAGGCTATCTGTTCTCATGGGAGGGATAGCTTTTAAGCGTTGCAACTAAGGACATTTTGTATCCCTTTACCAGATCACTTGTAGTCTTGTAATACCTCATCTCATACAACTAAATGAGTAATCTGAACAATTAAACAGGCAATCCACTGTTAATGCTATCAATACTGTCAATCCAAAACGGACAATCGACGAGATCAATTCCAAGAACAAAGGCTTTCCAATGCATTTCTTCCAATTAAAATGAACAATTTCTCTAACTACATGACCAAAAGGACAACCTTTCAATTTAGTGGCTATTTCATCCACACCCATTTCTGACCAGTGAATAAAATTTTGCTCTCAGTTATGCAATTCCTGTTGACAAACATTGGCAGTAGAATGGCCAGTACTGAAAAGCTCAGCGACTTTCAACCTGGTACCATCATAGGATGCCACCTTTCCAACAAGTCTGTCTGTCAAATTCCTGCCTTAATAGAGCTGCCTCAGTCAAATATACAGGTGCTGGTCATAAAATTTGAATATCATCAAAAAGTTGATTTATTTCAGTAATTCCATTCCAAAAGTGAAACTTGTATATTATATTCATTCATTACACACAGACTGATATATTTTAAGTGTTTATTTATTTTAATTGTGATGATTATAACTGACAACTAATGAAAATCCCAAATTCAGTATCTCAGAATATTTGTTAAGAATTACTTAAGACCAATACAAAAAAATAATTTTTTAGAAATGTTGGCCAACTGAAAAGTACAAACATGAAAGGTATGAGCATGTACAGCACTCAATACTTAGTTGGGGCTCCTTTTGCCTGAATTACTGCAGCAATGCGGCTTGGCATGGAGTTGATCAGTCTGTGGCACTGCTCAGGTGTTATGAGAGCCCAGGTTGCTCTGATAGTGGCCTTCAGCTATTCTGCATTGTTGGGTCTGGCATATCGCATCTTCCTCTTCACAATACCCCATAGATTTTCTATAGGGTTAAGGTCAGACGAGTTTGCAGGCCAATTAAGAACAGGGATACCATGGTCCTTAAACCAGGTACTGGTAGCTTTGGCACTGTGTGCAGGTGCCAAGTCCTGTTGGAAAATTAAATCTGCATCTCCATAAAGTTGATCAGCAGCAGGAAGCATGAAGTGCTCTAAAACTTCCTGGTAGACGGCTGCGTTGACCTTGGACCTCAGAAAACACAGTGGACCAACACCAGCAGATGACATGGCACCCCAAATCATCACTGACTGTGGAAACTTTACACTGGACTTCAAGCAACGTGGATTATTTGCCTCTCCTCTCTTCCTCCAGACTCTGGGACCTTGATTTCCAAAAGAATTGCAAAATGTACTTTAATCAGAGAACATAACTCTGCAGCAGTCCAGTCCTTTTTGTCTTTAGCCCAGGCGAGACGCTTCTGATGCTATGTCTTGTTCAAGAGTGGCTTGACACAAAGAATGAGACAGCTGAAACCCATGTCTTGCATATGTCTTGCATGGTTGTTCTTGAAGTCCAGCTGCAGTCCACTCTTTGTGAATCTCCCCCACATTTTCGAATGGGTTTTGTTTCACAATTCTCTCCAGGGTGCGGTTATTCCTATTGCTTGTACACTTTTTTCTACCACATCTTTTCCTTCCCTTCGCCTCTCTATTAATGTGTTTGGACAGAGCTCTGTGAACAGCCAGCCTCTTTAGCTACGACCTTTTGTGTCTTGCCCTCCTTGTGCAAGGTGTCAATGGTCATCTTTAGGACAGCTGTCAAGTCAGCAGTCTTCCCCATGATTGTGTTGCCTACAGAACTAGACTGAGAGACCATTTAAAGGTCTTTGCAGGTGTTTTGGGTTAATTAGCTGATTTGAGTGTGGCACCAGGTGTCTTCAATTTGGAACCTTTTCACAATATTCAAATTTTCTGAGATACTGAATTTGGGTTTTTCATTAGTTGTCAGTTATAATCATCAAAATGAAAAGAAATAAACACTTAAAATATATCAGTCTGTGTGGAATTAATGTATACATTATACAAGTTTCAGTTTTTGAATGGAATTACTGAAATAAATAAACTTTTTGATGATATTCTAATTTTATGACCAGCACCTGTAAGCACTGTTTTTGTGAAGTTGAAAAGTCTAGGAGCAACAACAGCTCAGCCGCAAAGTGGTAGGAGACATAAGATCACAGAATGGGACTGCCTGGTGCTGAAGCACGTGGCACATTAAACTCATCTGTCCTCAGTTGCAGAACTCACTAATGAGTTCCAAACTAACTCTGGAAGCAACGTCAAAACAGTTTGTCGGGAGCTTCATGGAATGGGTTTCTATAGCCATGCACTATTGCCAAGTGTCAGCTGGGGTGATGTAAAGACCCCCGCTTTTGGATTCTGGAGCAGTGGAAATTCGTTCTCCGGAGTGATGAATCATGCTTCACCATCTGACAGTCTGGCAGACAAATATGGGTTTGGGGTATGACAGGAGAACCCTACCTGCCTGAAAGTGTAGTACCAACTGTAAAGTGTGCTGGTGGAGGAATAACGGTCTGGTACTTTGTTGCATAGTTTGGGCTAGACCCTTTAATTCCAGTGAAGGAAAACCTTAAAGCTACAGCATACAGTGACATTCCAGTCTTTTCTGAGCTGCCAATTTTGTGGCAACAGTTTGGGGAAGGCTCTTTACTGTTTTAGCATGACAGTGCCCCCAAGAAGAAAGCAAGGTCTATACAGAAATGGTTTGTCGAGAAACTGCGAGCCAGGTTTAACAGCTCGACCTCAGTAATGCTTTTGTGGCTGAATATAATCAAATCCCTGCAGCAATGTTCTAACATCTAGTGAAAAGCCTTCCCTGAAGAGTGAAAGCTCAAAAGAGAGGACTAACTCCATGTTAATGTCCTTGATTTTGGAAGGAAATGTTTCACAGGCAGGTGTCCACGTTTTACCATGTAATTGGTAATTAATTTGTTCTGCTTCTGGAGAATAATGTTCTGTAATATTCAATATTGCAGTTTTCCCAAGCTGACAATTGTTTTGTTGACAATTTGTATTACCTGAACAGCAGCTAAGTATATTTTTTATCTTGTATTAAATCATTGTAGTGGTTGTTTGTCAAACATTGTATTAAGTGCAGGATTTAGATTGTCATGTTTTTGTTACATATGCAAAGAAAATGTTGGCCACCAGAATAGCTACCAGATTCTAAGCACACTATCTTTATACTAACAAAGGAGATGTTAAGCATTAGGCATTTCACATAGCTCACATAGTGCTGTGTTAAATATCAGGCATTCCATGTGAAATGGAGGAAACTGGTTAAAATTAAAACTCTTTAGCAACAGTTTTTGAGTGGTGGGTGTTTAATCTAAAGGAGGTGGGTGTTTGTGTCCAAAATAGATGTGTATCTTTTCTTTCTGATTGCCATTCCTTCATCGTTCAGTGCATGGAACAGGTGCTTTCACACTCTTCTGTGTAACCATCTTAAGTCTCATTAGAATTCCGTATCCCTCTCTTACCTCTCCATCAGGGCTGCAGCGCACTGCAGTATCACTGGAACCAGATCAGGGAGAATAAATCCTCCAGTTAACATTACCGGCTTCGCTCTTTTGTTTGCTTACATAAATCATCAGATAAGCATCTGGAGCTACATTACAAAGGTCACTTCAAATGTGAAATAAAATGGAGCTGAGCCCGAATGAGGTGGGCGGAGGGCTCCTTCTGGCTGTCGGAGGCACGTCAACGCGTGGCTAGTCAGAGCTGGAGTACGCTGTCTACTGGCAAAGCTATACAGCTCGGGAGGTTAGCCCAGCGCTTCTGCTACAAGCAGAGCACAAGTGCAATTTCCCATTCGGTTCAGTCCAGCAGTGGTCCGTTCTAGCGGTACATCCCCAATGGGGGGTTGAGCCTACATTTGTGAATTATGGTTTAGGTCTAGCGGTTGTTGTGCTTGTGCTGTGGTGCCAGTGGAGAGGCAAGTGGGCTCTCCAGGGCCTAAGGGTGTGTGTGTGTGTGTGTGTTAGAGTGGCATGATGCTGCGGAGGCACATCTACCTTCACTGACAACGGGGATGCCTGGTGTCGCTGTAAGACACCCAGAGGCACTCCATGATTCAACAGCGCGGTCTCAAGGCCGGGGAAACAAATATCCCGATTTTCCTATTTCATTGCATGTCAGTGCCGAAGAGGAAGGGCGACAGGTGTAATGCATAAAACGGCCCGCGGCTCCGTCAGACCTCTGACAGCTTTACGGAGAGAGGTGTTTCAATCACGCGGCAGCGTCGGCGCGCATCAATCTCCACACCAGTGCAACAGCCCATACAGCCATGCAGCACATCCACCCCAGGACAGGGCGTCGGCGCGCATCAATCTCCACACCAGTGCAACAGCCCATACAGCCATGCAGCACATCCACCCCAGGACAGGGCGTCGGCGCGGGGGAGGAGAATGGGAAAGGGAGAGGAATAGTCCTGACAAAACACAGTAGGATGATTAGTTACAGATCCAGTGAACATGCTAGTAGGAAATGTATGAGGGCATAAATGCACATAGACCTGTATTTGGAAAATATCTTAGCAGGTACTTTGGATGGAGCTGAACCATGCGAGCTGCTTTTTCACTGAGTGTAAACAGCAGCAGTAAAGCATCCCTCTGAGGTATAAGGTGGAATGAATATGGGTGAGGGCGGCCTGTTGAGGGCATGGCTAAATGACCTTCATTTTGTGAATTAATAAAAACCAGAGGGATCGTATTTGTGTGTGTGTATGTGTGTGTGTAAAAATATGTGTATTTGTGTTCATGTGTTGTGGGGGGGTTAAATGAAAGGCACCGAGCACACACTAAACGTCATAAGCAGACAATGAAAAATGACTGTGTTGTGACTCTCCTGCAGTTTCACTGTGGGAGTACGAGCAGGAGAGTGTTGTGGGATAATCATGGGGCTGGCGCTAGTGGACTGCTAATTCATCCTGGCCGGGACTCAGCTGGGCCTATTGTTCAGCCTCCCAACTCAGGTGCAGGTTATTGCCTCTCTCTGTGCAGTTCTGAGTGGGGGCAGACGGGGCACCTGCTGTAGTGGCCGATTGCTCTCAGCTTTCTCTGAAGCTCGCTCACGCACAAGCCCAGTGGTCTTACAGAGGGGCGTGTATCGTGAGGCAGATGTGAGTGAGTGTGATTCGCTATGATTTGACTGTACGCAGCCCAACCCACCCACATCTATGCCTGTTTGTCTGCTCCAAATGGGGTTAACCCTTAGTGCTCCAGTGGACACTAACTATTAGAAAGGTAGATAATAGGGTGTTTTTATCATCTTAGATATAGTACATATAATACAGTACAGAACAGTCATTTCTCATGTCATGACCGTATGTACAAAAATACATTATTGATCCTCAGTAAAACCTTCAACATCATAGTAATTGTTTGATTGCAGATGCAACCAAAAGCAAAAACAAATGCTTACTTTACTAATAATTACAGTGGGAGCTGTATATTATCTGACATGTTTTATTGGACAGACACACACACGAACAGACAAACACGCCTCTGCTGATTTAGGAATTGTGGTTGGTCATAAGATGAATGCAACACTGTATTTCACTCTTGATAAGTGCTTAATCAGTGAAATGTAAATCATTTAAGGTGAAATCTAATACCTTATCTTCATATTGAATTATTTGATTTTGCTATTTTTTTTTAAAGCCAGGTTTTAAACTAGAAAGCTACAGGCCGGTCTATTACAGTTTGTTACTTTAAAGTGGGATTTGAAACAAAGACATGGACACAGGTGTCTCCCTGCCCCCGTTTCTGTAAAAACCTAAATGATGACGCCAGAGAAACGTAACCACTATGAAATTCATAGAACATCCATGATATCATAGTTTGAACCATGACTCTGTAGTGTTACATTATATTTACTTTTACAGACGTTGGTGTGAAACAAGCGTATCTTTAGGGTTCTGATTAGGTAGAGCAGTTAATAATAATCAAGTAAAGTAGGTGTGTAAGTTATATTGAAGAATCAATGGAAAAATATCATAGATTCATATAGAAGTCCAAAAATGCATGTAGCAACAGATTGGCCCTTTAAAGAGCTTTGAGGTGTATTCCAGTGTGGGCAGAATGGATGCCCTCGTGGCAAGAGTAATCTGTAGTCCAGCTTGCTGCTAGCTCACTAAATCCCACTCCACCTCCGCCAGAAAAATAAATAAGTCATATTTTCATTAATACTCTCCCACCTTAGAAAAATAACCCTGTTGCTTCTTGGAACATTGATGTGGATCTTCTATTATTCATAGTGGGGGGTCCTGTTCTTTTGTTCCAGGGAGGAAATGAAAGATTGGTGACAGGGAGTAAAGCTGTCAGGAGGGGGTGCATGTGTGGAGGAGGCAGCTGTTTATGCATCACTCTTATCTCCACTCTGACCAACTACTTATTTCCTGCTGTGGGGTATTTGAGTCGATGTAGGAAGATGGCACGCCAGTCTGCCACGAAACAGGAAGGGTCTGTGTTGTAAAACGCCATTTGTCTTATTGCATGAGACTGTCACTGAACCATTTCTGGGGGAAATGGCGGGTACGCACTCAACAGGAGAGTGGAAATTGGCACTAGACATAATGGGAAAATGGGGTTTCTGTTGTGCTTCTTGTGTTGTCTCATTTGCATACCGCTCGTATGAGAAAAGGAGTTTGACGTCACTAATAGTGTAGGTTTTACCACGCTGTTACTATGATCTAATCTGAACATTTAGTAACGGGGTGCCGGGGCATTTAGTGAATGGTTTCTGTGTTTTCTTTGTCCCCAAAGGCGAGTCATGGAAGCTCTACATTTTGATAATGCTCCTCTCAAAAAGGCTGATGATTTTTGTTTGATTCCAGCGGATTCTGTGATGTTTTGTTGGGGCCAGCAAATTATTTTCAGCGGCAGCGCCTTTCATTTCAAAGGTATTTGTCTGTAAGTGAGGTGTTGGGAAAGAGCAGTGGTCTGGGAGGAGGAGGGTTTGACAGGACTGAGAGGGGAGTCCATGTGTTATTTCCATTAGATTCAACACCCTAACAGTGTTCACTGACATGGAATGCATACTGTCAATAACACAGTCTTGTAGTAATCAGTGCCACTGTAAACAATAATAGTACTCAGGAAATGTGCAGTATTGTACGCACAAGTTGTGCATTTCATTTTTGTTGCATGCAGGTTTTACAGTAAGTATGCTTATCTTCAATAAGTCCAACCTAAAGGTCAATGCAGGTTAAATTCTCTGGTTGATTGTTTCTAGTTCTGTTTCTTCATTGTTTTCTAGATAACAGCATCTTGTTGTTGTATATGTCTCACTGGTCTTGCATACTTTAGTATTTGCATAATGTCCCCGCCATTTTGTAACTGTTGGAGAAAGTTCTCATATCAGAAAGTACAAAATAATTGTACACTGGGCTTCATGTTTTAGCACGGTCGCCAGAATTCTATTCTGTGTTTTAAAAAATTCATTGTGAAACTGTAGATTTATCGCTCCAAAGAACCTCTCTGAGAACCACATCAGGGTACCGATTTTCCTATGTGAAATGCCCATAGTTCATTGTGAATGACTAAGTACATATTGTTTTTCAATAAATGTGAGGTTTGTGGTTTTAGTAAAAGAAAGCGTACCTGCTGAGGCCTACAGTATTTGATTCACAGAAAAAAGGCCTGCTGGGCCCACATACAAGCATGAATGCACACAACACACCATACCACACCTCAGTCAAAATGTATTCGCATTTCAAAATGCAAGGATATGTGTAAATGACATTCCGGGGTTCAAGCACATTGAATGATTTACCTTTGTGGCATAATGGAGCAATTTCTTTCTTTCTCTTTTTTTCCCCTTTTCAATCTGCAGTAAAAATTCTCTCTTAGCTTTGCGACACGTCATCTGTCACTCTGCGCATGGCAGATGAGACTCTGGTGAAAGATTGGCCCCAAGACTTGCGATTCTATCTCCCATGAGGGATATTAAAGAGCAAGCAGGGAGTAAATACCCGCTTCTCTATAAAAGGAAATAAATAAACCCACTGCTTAGTGCAAGGCAATGTTGTATAGTCATGCAGTTGATTAGTTGGTGGTCTGGGATGGCGTGTCGTGTATGGATGGTTAGCTTTTACTCAATGTGTATGTTAGGGAGTGTTTTTAGGGGAGTCATGATAGGAGTCAGGTGGCAGATAACATAGCAGTTAGAGTGCTGGGCCAAGGTGGTCTGTCAATCTGCCCTTGATCAAGACACATAAACCTTTTTGTTTCAGGGTCACTGTTAATAATGGATGTTCCCTGGATGTTACCCTACTCTTGTGGGGATATGCAAAAACAACACTTTCTGACAAGATGGACAAGGTTATACGGGATATCAGTGTAGGATTTTAGCAGCGTGTCTTTTAGTTGCTGTTTCGGTTCCATTAGGCATACAGGCTTGTATTTTGTTGACAATAAAATCTGAAAATGTTGTTTAAGAGCGTTAAAGCTGCGTTAAGGGCAGGGCTCTGGCAGCCACAATCCCTCCATAATGGCCTGTAATTTCTGGTGTCCAGGGTAATCACTGCAATGGCCTGTCAACACTGCCAGAGGAAACAGGCAAACAATGCTCGCGTTACTCACCCACTGTTAACTCATGCCTGTTGGTGTCTGACCAGGAAATGTTTATGTGTGTGTGAGAGACCCCAAGAGAGGCAGACTGAGAAGGAGAGAAAGCCCCACAGTAAGTCCAAAACCTACTGCTCTTTTGCCTTGGTTGTCACATCCTGTGTTATGTGTGTGTGTGTGTGTGTGTGTGTGTGTGTGTGTGTGTGTGTGTGTAAGGGAGAGAAAGAGGGATCCGGTTGTGGGCCAGGGATGTTTTCCCACCGCTGTCCCTTGTGACTGAGCCGGGTTATCACTCACAGCCCAACGAGGAGGCTTACAGGTTGGATGGGTCTTCCCGGCCTTCCTGTCAGTTTGCTCCGTTGCGCCCCACCCAAGGCTCGTCCCCTCTGTGCAACACACTTGTCAGAGGCCATAGTGTTTTTCTCTGTCCTTAGTCAGGAACTCTCTATGTCATGTCATCCATCCCGATTCCACAGCACACCCACAGGCATACGCCCCACCTCTACAATTTCTAAATTGTGTACCTGTTTTCATCCCGGCAACGTTGCCTTTTTTAAATGTATTTTTTACGGCGGAGCTACAGAGCCTGACATCACCAGGCCCAGTTGGTGATAAAGTCCAGAATGCTTTCAAAAATGATATTCAACACAACCAGGAGAACGAGGCAAACGCAGATAAACAGAAGCGATGTGATTGCGAGTGACGGCTCTAGAGTGGGTCGGGGTAATGTATTGTTACACCAACCCCCCCCGCCATAATTGAGCCGTGCCTCTCAAGGCTCCGAGGTGACACACGGCGCTCCGGGACAGGGCGCGGAAAAACGGTAAGAGGATGGGGAGCGCTGGGTGCTGGCTGACTCCAGTCAACCTCAATAAGTGCCGCACCCCGCCTCTGCCCCCCCCCCCCAACACACACACACACACTCAGCCCGTGGCGTGGAAGTTAATTGGCAGCATCTGGTGTCTGGGAGGCCGGCCGCCCAGCTTTCCTTCACACCCCACCCTCCCCGCGGCACCTGGAGTCACAAGTCTGGCTGCAGGCAGCTGCCACCAGTGCCAGGGGGGGATGTGGTCAGACAGGCCGGCCGGCTGTGCCAGGCAGGGACGCCCCCAGGGGACAGATGGTTTACAGATTTGGGTGGGAATGGAGATGGAGAGAGAGAAAGGGAAAGAAGAAGGAGAGAAGGGAAGGGACTCACCTGTCATGCCCTAACAGATTCAACACTGATTTCCATTTAGAGTAGGCAAAGAGCCCACTGCATTTGGTGGCTGTGTAGAAATGTCAATTTTAAACAAACATTTGCAAAAATGTGGTTTCAATGTGCAGAACTGATATGATATTAGGCTTTTGTGTAGCTCTGTTAGTAGAGCGTGGGGCTTGACATGCCAGTGTTGCAGGCTTTATATTGATTCTGAAAGATTCAAGTTGGTCCTTAACTGTCCTAAAGATACCTGTTTTTGTAGCCATGAGGTCATTCAGTCTAATTAATTAATTCATCCTGGCTTTTCATTTCTTGGTACGCTGTTATGTCATTTTGAGTTTAGTACACATTTAGGTGATCTCAGCATGACCACACAGTGTGTCACATGACGAGTAGATGATCTCATCAGCCTAACCTCTGTCTGATGAGTCATACTGACACAGTAACATGGCTATGATACGGCTGAGATCATTGTCATCCTCCTCTTGGCTATTTAATTACTATCTGGATGCTCATTTTAAGATTTACGTCTAAGATATTCCACAAGGAGATGGTAGATGCTTTCCAAATGTGAATTTCTTTTTGCAGAAATTACTTTTGTTTAGGTTTTTGTCCTGTTTGGCTAACACGTTTCCAACAACGCGTAAACCTGTGCTTTGGATTTTTACACTGCTGGATTCATTAACTTTCCACATTAGACTTCCATCCAATCTTTGTGTGGATGTCAGGGTAAATAGCTGAGGTATGCCTTACTATTCAATGCACAGACGACAAAAGAGGGAGAGGGGAGGTTCTCTGTCTGGCAAGATAATGCTACCAGAGTGCAGGCAAATTGAATCTAGAGATGCAGCTGGATTAGCCATCAAAAAGCCCTGTCACTCCCCCCATCTCGCCTCCATTTCTGCAGCATCTCTCCAGCACACTGCTTGGGGCTACATCAAGCTACACGTCTGTCTGCCTGTAATTAAGAGAGAGAGAACCATTGTTCGGCTTCTATGGAGAATGAGATTCTGTCCAGTTGTCAGAAACAGACTTCTCTGGGATTGAAGCGATGCGCGTACGTCTGTATTTTTTATTTTTTTCTGTGTGTGTCTGGGTGTAGTGTTGTTAGCCAGGCAGGCTGGCGCCGGGATGTCTCCCTGGATCCACCCAGCCAGTGAGACAATGCAGACAGCGGACACATCCCGATATCTCCCCTGGGAGAGAAGAAGAGAGAGGTCTTATAGCCACCTGCGTCCCTGCTCTCTCTCTCTCTCTCTCTGTCTCTCTCTCTGTCTCTCTCAAGGCTTCATCTCATGGACAGTGTTTTTGTTTCACCCCCAAATAACTTTAGTTGGAGATTTTTCAATTTGTCTTAAGGCTGGGCAAGGCCGGCAGCCTTTATTCTTGTTTACAAGAGTGCTTCCTAAACCTTTTGAGCAGCTATAAGTAATCTGGCTCCACTCCGTATTTAGCCTGTTTTACATTAACTGCATCACCGTGGTTTTATTAGTGATTGTTTTGTGTGGACGTCAGCTGTGAGCCAGACACTTTCAGCTCGGCGGCTCCCCTGGGATCTGAGAAGGAGCCATGACATTGGGTGGGGTCATCTGCTCCCTGACGTTTCTTGCTGTTAGTTATCATAACCCCCCCATACGTGTTCACTCACACCACCAGGGCGTTGACATTATGGTTGCAGCACACCAGTGCCTGCTTTCCCAGGCCAATGCCACCTGCCCCTGAGGAGGGTGGTGGCGCCACGCTGGCGATGGCACAGTGATCATCTGCTCTTAGCTAATTGCCCCGTCAGCCCCCCCACAGCACAGGGGGACAGGTAGCTGCCCCAGCGTGGTGCCATGGGCTGGGGAAGGGCACAGTGATGTAATAGCCCCCCGCCCATCCTTCACTGCACACTGGTAATCTCCTTAATGAGCCCCCAGAGAGAAAAATGAAGTTTCTGTTCAAACTTTAAGAAATATTACTCCGGGGTACATTTTACTTTTAGGGTATTGACTACATCAGCTATTGACAGGTAGTGCATACTAAACCAGACATTTTAGTGGGAAGGCCTAATTTGGCACTGAGGCCATCAGCCAGGGCACTAAGGCCAGTCAAGTAATCAAATAGCCAATTATATTGCTCTGAAACAAAAAAAACACTTCTGTTAAGAAACATTTTTAGCAATTACTGTAGTAAAGTGATTTAATAAAGCTGGTGTGTGTGGCCCCATGCTTTAGTGCCTCAGAAATGATGGCCCATCTATATTCCGTCCCTCTTCCCCTACCTTTCATTTGTGTGTGTGTCCTCAAACCAACCCTTGGTCCACTGTCCACTGTTGCAGGTAGATAATATATATAGGCCTATAATCTACCACTTTTCTTTATTAGACACCCCCCCCCCCCCCCCCCCCCCAATTACACCCTAAAATACATCAAATATGAGTTTGCTGTGTAATATTTCATAAAATAATATAGGTATTCCTGGCAAGTGATAGATTGCTCAATTCAGACAAAAAATGTCCTGGGGTCTTGAGGAAGGTCTTGAGGAAAATTCCTTCCATCAGCAGAGCACCCTGCATGTCACTGCTAGTTTGCCTATGAAGCTAGGCAGGGTTGGATAGGAGACCAGATGCTACTGGAAGTGGTGTTGGAGGACCTTTTCCCTCTAATCTATATAACAAATCAGAAAGCCCCAGGGCAGTGAATGGGCTTATTGCTGCGCATAATGTCCCGTCTTTCGGATGAGACATTAAACAGATGTCCTGACTCTGTGGTCTCTAAGAATCCCATGGCACAGAATCCCAACAGTAGCTTTGTTAACCACTGTGTCATGGCTAAAATCCGGCCCTCATGCCAACATGGGTACCTAATCATTTCTAGCTTCCTGTCGTCTAAATCCTCCCCCTGTAACTATACCCCCGAATGTTCCTGGAAATATGAAGGTGTTTTCAGGCCACTTACCTGTCCAAATAATAGTGGGCTACATAAATGTTTTCCCAAGGGCTTTGTGTTCTCATCCTAGCACGACAAAGGTGCAAAAAGTCTTTTATACTAATTTTGAGTATATTAATATAAATAGAATAGTCTCACCGCTATTACACTCTTTATAATATGATGGTTATTTCTTTAAGTATTGCCATTATTACAGTCTTTGTGTGTATGGTGTGTGTGTGTATATATATATATATATATGTATGTATATATTATAAGTATATGTACAGTTTGAAGTCAAATAATTTTGCTTGAATTTCTAATAATGGCTGTTATGTTGTCTATTAATGTTCCTATACTCTGTCATTTGTTTGAGGTTTCATGTGGACCCCAGTAAGAGCAACCACTGCGTGGGGCATAGCTAACGGAGATCTTAATAAACTCAACTAAACAGCCATGTTAAGTGACCCACAGACAGGAGAGTGGAACAGGCACTCTCTCTAGCAGACACAGGAAGGTCATTCTGCTACTGTTCACTGCTGAGAGGTGTGGCCATCTGCTGGCAAATCACGGCGCTGGCACAGCCACGCTTCCTCTCCAGCGTGATGCTGAGCAATATGCACAGTATGAAAGTAGTCCTCAGTCAAGACTTCACCTATTAAGACGTTTGCCCTGGTTTGGTCTCTGATGGCCTTCACCAGCCACTGGACCCTGCATCACGTGGACTTCCACAAAACACCCGCGTAGACGTCCGCCTGTCTGTGTGTGTCTGGCAGAACCGTGAGTGAGCTGAGTGAGTGAGAGATGCGGCGTTTGCACACAGATGTAAGCAGAATATTTCCCTACAGAGTAATGACCTGATCATTGATAACGCGACCCACTCACCACAAGAGGGGTTTCAGAAGGACTGTCCTCAACGCTGACGAGCACCTGTGCTTCAGCGAGTCGTAGAAACCCTTTCTGCAGTGCTTCGCACCCCACTCCATCCACATCACTGGCCCCCAACATGCAGACCAGGATAAATCTTCCAATGCGTTTCAAAGAACTGTCAGGAGTACTGCACTTTATCTTCCCGCTCAGCCCACCAGAGTCATTTTAATGGCACGCATAGACCACTTGTATTTTGATTACTTATTTTTATACATTTAAATGCCGTGACCTCCCCCCAATCCCCAAAGTCTCTTGATGAATACTAATGTGTGTGTCCTGAGTGAGAGCCATTTGCTACGCTCTTAAAGCATTAATAAAAGTTATCTGGGTAATTGTGCCTTGTTTTTGTGATAAACAGAGGAGGCACGGAAACTGGAAACATGGAAACTGGTAATAACCCTCTTGCTTTTTGTTCGGTCTAACAATAGCTTTCTCTTTTTATTGCCATCCATCTTTTCACTTCTCTAATGTACAGTACAGCTCTTAAAATCCCATCTCAGTTACACTGTGATGCCACGTTTTCCCACTAGTTCAAATAGAATTAAAGAAAGTAATATATACATTATAGGCTTTATATACAAAAATAAACATACATAAACTCTTCTGTCCCTCTTTCTCACACTGCCTTTTGTCTTCCTGCTTGCCTGTCTCTATTGGGCCATTGTATGCAGTCTTAGGTACAGACAGTGGGAAAGATTGAGGAGTGTGATTAAATAGCTGTGGGCCTGCTTACACCACAATAACACCATAGGCCATAGATTGTGCTCCATCTACTGAGGTAAGATACTGCTTAATGCCACACAATGCCATTGCTACACTGCAACAGCTCTAAGTCTAATCAAGTATATTTATCAATGCATATTTATTAGGGCTGCACGATATATCGTTTCAGCATCGACATTGCGATGTACGCATCCGCAATAGTCACATCGCAGAACGTGCAATTTAGTAAGGTAAACATATATCAGTCTACAATATAAAAAAAATTCAAATGGAAAACCAGCACTATGTCTGATATAAGGTAATTTACTCTGAATTATGGGTTATTGGATACACGGTTTATTATTATTATTTTAAACATGGAGTTCGTTGGTCTGCTTGCACGTGACGAAATGATGAGCGAGGAACAGGCAAAAAAGACTGAAATGGAGAATTGCAAAAAGAAATGCATCGTCAATTACATGGAAATATTTCGGCTACAGACAGGATGATGTTGACCAAAAACAGAAACCTTTTCGAGAGTGCCTTGCAATTGTTGCCACAACACGACCAATTGTTCAATCATTTAAGGCGGCACCACAAATCTTCGTATGCACTTCGTATGCATTTGGCAGTATTACACCATACGAGAACGGTTCCAAACGACAGAGAAAATCACAGATTCAATAACATTTCACGTCGCCAAAGACAAGGTACCAATTAACAAGGTTAACAAAGAGGCTTTTAAAAACATTATCCGGTCGCTTGACAAGGCTATGTAATGTCATCACGCAACTATTTTTCTCAAGTTGCCATCCCAGAGCTGTACGAGATATGCAAGGCACAAGTTGAAACAAAGCTGTCACTAGTAGAATATTGTACAGCAACAACGGACTTGAGGTCCAGCCGGACAACGGAGCCCCACATAAGTCTGACTGTACACTTTTTATTAATGAGGACTTCCACCTGAAAAGTCGCTGTTTGCAAACTGCATTTTCTTAGAGGATCATACAAGTGAGAACTTCGCAACAGGGATGACTTAGCAGACTGGGGCCTACAACAGACAATGCTGTGAACATGGTGAAGGCTGCACCTGAACAAGTGGACCAGATTGCAGTGCTTTGGCCAAAGACTGCATCTTGCAGTTGGTAAGTTATGCCCAATTGCGCATTCTAGTTTATTACTGTTGCTATTGCTATACTATTACTGTTACATATTATTACCTAGCAACCTGTTCTGAAATATAAAAATGTTTCATAAATTTTTATTGTAGAGGATGGGGCTGGGGAAAAATGAAGGATACATACTGTCAAGTTGATAGCCAAAGCTCTTTCTGAAGACATCCTGTATTTTTTCATATTGCAATATAAATCGCAGATAAACAAAATATCGCAATGTCAGTTATTTCCAATATCATGCAACCCTAATATTATGCTGTTTACAGGTTTTCTAACTGTCCTTAAGAAACATTTCCTAAACATGCTACAATTGTATTAGATAATAACATTTGGTTTGAGTAAGAATGCCTTAAAAATCTTGTTTAGCATATTAATCTTGTTTTGAGTTATGTTTTAGGTGAAACAAGTTATTTTGACTTAAGAGAGACACTGAAAGAGAATTGAGACATCAGGTCCATATTAATAAAGTTTTCAGACTGATAACTGCTCCTTATTTTTAGTCTGAATTGCTTAAACTTAGTTTTTTTCAGCAAACTTCAAGATACCTGCCTTTTTCAGATGGCTAAATATTTGTGCTTATGTGCTTGTTTCAAGAAGTGTAATTTTTTCTCATTCCATTGGCAGAGTATTTCACTTATTTCAGGCAAATATCTCCTTAAATATATATATTTTTCCCCTTATTTTTGTCATTCATTTGTTTGCAGCGTAACCGTGAATATCACCTTAGCGTCACAGCCCTGGCTCCAGTCCTGCTAGTTTTCTATTTCTGCATGCTGGCAGCAGTCATAAAAAGCACCAGATTGGAATACACAGCCCCGGTGCCTTTCTGCCAATTACTCTGAGGCTTTGAGTTTATGATTTCAGGTCTAATGACCCAATGATTTAAGGCTGTGTTGCTGTTCGCCAGGCACTTAGTTCCAACGCATCTACGTCCCCATAGCATTTCTGAGTGGAATTGAAGCCTCACTACTATCATGCTCTTTCATTGGAAATAACAGACCTACTGAGTTCCAGCCATTTGTTTGCACTTAGGCCTACATATATTTGGTGCTTTTAGGTGGGATTAAAGACTCCTCAGTTCATCTCTAGCAGAAATACTGTCTGCTGCTATTAAACCGAGTGACGCACATGAATGCGATCTGGTATTGATCTCTTGCCCTATTTGATCTAATTCCCCCAAGGTTTTGAAATGTATCGAAGGAAATGATATTTCAAAAGTCGATACCGGAGAGGTTAATGTTGGGAAGACAAATAAACGGATCGACTTAAAGGAAATAAAGCAATCAAACGGTGAGGCTCAAACACTGAGGGGAAGGAGACTGCTGACGTGGATGTGTGATGCCCTTTTATCACATCTGTCTTTCCCCGAAACACGGCAGAAAAAAGGGATAAGACAGCGAATGAAATCTCTTTACGTTTTTGATGTTAACACCTCCGAAAACCGTTCCAGCGGCTTGTTTAAACCACTCAGCTTCAGAGATTCCTTGTTCAGGCTCAGATGTCTCTCTAAACTGCTTATTATCTGTTTCCACAGCAAGTGGGCTTTGAGATGCCTTTCCAAAGGAAAGCCCAGAGCCCACTAACAAACCCACCATATATTGTTTCAAACCCACGCATCGATGCGATGCTTTCCAGGCCATTCAGTGACTTGCAATGGCAACTGCTTTTTACCCAGTACTCCCCATCAGTGATCACATATGGCCAACAGACTGACAACGCAGGAGAGGTTGCTTAGTAACAGTGCCATTGGATACCGTCTTTATGTCTGATCTGCATGCTAAAAAGATGGATAGATACATCACACGTGTGAGTAGGAGGCATACTTGACTCTTTTTTTTAAAAGATCATTTTAAAGCTATTTTCTGCTCAGATTGGTATGCAAAACAAGGAGCCGGTGCCATGTTTCAACAACAGTGAAATTGTAAAACATCTGGCATCATTTGCACTAGGTAGAGAGATAGGCTCTTTGAAATGCTGCTGCTGGAATATTATGTGGTAATAAATTATATTATCATTGTGAAAAGTATCATACAGATTTGAAAATAAAATGTATTTGGAACAGAGCTTGCATTTGTCTCAAATTGAGCTGGTGAAGAGCTGTGTCACTTGACAGTTCTATGCACATATTTGAAACCATTTTAACCTTCCCAACACTGAGCTCTTGACAGCCCCACCTTGGAGAGGAGCGGGGAAGAAGGGAGGGAGAAGAAGCGTGACTGCAGTGACCTCTACACTTGATTGATTTGAGAATATAGACAAGATGTCCCCTGTCCCAAAGCTTACCAATTGTACCTCTCATCTCTGAGACTTCTAAAGGAAATAGATCAACGTAAAAAAAAAAGAAGCCCTTCTTGAATCTGCTAACAGTTAAAAAGCAGAAGAGGAAAAGATTGTGGCGCCTCGGTAAAAGCTTGCTTTCGGTTGCCTGTGCTGTACCTTTGGTTCTTTCATTGAAATGTTGACCGTGGATTCTTTCCGGGGCAAACTTGCTATCACATTAGGATTTCTGTCTTATCTTCCTTCACGCCCGCTATTCAATAGAAGTTGTGTTGTTGTCTCACAACCTTTATTCAGTTGATGACCTTGAGCTCCAGGATGGAACTTTCCAGACTGTAGAATGTATTTGCTGTATTGGGGAACTGCGTGCGTGCGTGTTATCATCCGGGGGCGGCGGCTCCTTTTTTTTTTTTTTTTTTTTACATGCGGCGATAAATCTGTTTTGGGAATGGAGGCACTGTACCACATCCTAAGGTAGGAGAGGCATGGGGCGGCATCATTTAGATAAAACAAATTGCCAGCAGCCGTTCGGGAGCAGCCACTGCAGAAATACGTATAAACCAAGGGGATAGCAGCCTTCGCATCGCTGCTCTCCAGAGGAAGACACAAAGCTATTTTCTTTGGCCAATAACAGTGTAGCAGTCCTGGGATGGCCAGCAGTAAATTGCTGTCGGGTAATTAAAATCAATAGCAAAGACTCGCTCAGTAGCCAGCAAGGTCAAACGGTACAGGAGAGCAGCACGGCTGGATAATGCCAAACCACTGCGTAAAGAAATAAAAGTGGAATCTTGATTCATTAACCCTGAGCAGTTCGGGGTGTGACAGGGTAATGCAGCCTCCTTTTCTCGTCCGGGCCACATCTCCTGGGTCTGCAGGGAGCAGCCCTAGGTCCTGATCATTGCTCTGGATGAAAAACTGGGGGAGGCAAAACACACCAGGTGCCTTCTGACACAAACTTGTTTTGGTATGTTACGTGGGCAGTGGTGTTACTACATATTCATGGTCCCTTTCATGGTCACCGGGCCCCCTAGCCGCAATGTGTATGGACTTTGTGTCCAGGTTGAGGAGGCAAGGTCTCACAATGTGGACATTAGAGCAGTATGTGCTCATAAAGGAAACCCATTATACAGAACCTTGTCCACTGTCAGGCTGTGGGCCCCTGTGGCTGTGGGCCCCTGTGGCTGTGGGCCTCTGTGGTTCTGGGCCCCTGTGGTTCTGGGCCCCTGTGGCTCTGGGCCCCTGTGGCTCTGGGTCCCAGTGGTTGTGGGTCCCAGTGGTTGTGGGTCCCAGTGGTTGTGGGCCCCTGTGGTTGTGGGTCCCATTGGTTATGGGTCCCAGTGGTTGTGGACTGCCTGACCCACAGGCATGGTTATGTGCGCATAATCTCATCTTTCTGGCTTCACGTTAATCCTCACCAGTATTTACCAATTTTTCATCCTACAAGCAACTGATGTGTTGAAAATGAATAAATCACTTTGATTGAAACAATGGTAATACATACCTTAAACCCAAGGTTATTGCATGAACTGTGAACCCAACATCCTCAAGTTAGTATTTGACGGCACAAGCACATGAAACAAGATGTGACAATTTTGAAACGCTACAAAGAAAACTTTTGCTCTCCAATGCCTTTTCCTCTTCGAAGCGCTTGCTGAGCACACGCACACATACTAATGTGTGGTGTATTTCACCGGGCCTGTGCCCAGCAGTATTGTGTACTAGCTCATCAGCACTGGATTGCCCTGTAGGATGCAGTGCAGTGATGTGGGAAAGACACCCGCCCAGGCAGCCAGCCTTGAGGCACTGCAGACACTGGATAAGAACCTGCTTTGGGAGGAGGAGTATGAGCAGCCAGGCCAACGTTGCTTACTGCCCCCTTCTACTCTCACTCCTTTTTTTACCTTCTCTCTCTCCCACTCAGACACTACCTTCTCTCTCTACCTCTCTCTATCTTTCTTTCTCTTTTTTCCACTCTCCATCCAGCCACGAGACAGGGTGGGGTGGCTGCATTAGTATTCTGCTGAGACAGGCACACTTGCACGGAGATAGGAACACTTTCTCCTCTACCAGGGGAATAATCAACTTGCCCCCCCCCCCCCACTCCTCCTCCCTTTGCCTTACAGAGCTTGGCTAATTTGGTTTAATTTTAATTTTCTGTTTCACTTTGTAGCGGCAGTAGCTACTTGTTTGAGTGTTGGGGTGTGTTTGTGTGTGTGTGTGTGTTAGAGTTGGAACAATAAAATAAAATGACTGTAACCCACCAGTTCTTGTTGACATTTTGCCGATATCATTCGTTACAATTAATAAGCCATTGGGCCCTGGTAGAAAACGGCTGAAGTTCTGAAATGAAATGGGCTTCAACATTGAAACGAAGTACCATAATGATAACATAGAAAGTGACTTGTGTAAACATTCATTTTTTAAAGGTGTGGTTGAAGTAATTTTGATAATTCAGTACATTATGCGGACATGGTTTGTTGTCCTTATAGCTTAGTTTGGGGGTGGGGGGGTGGGGGGGGGCTCTCTGCTCCTTATCACACAGGCTGCTCAGGACAGAGGGCTGATATCAGACACCGATAGCATCTCCATCTGATCCTGCTCCTACAGGAGAGATGCCAGCTGCCTGCCATCGCATTCTCTGATCTGCCTCCTCTCTCTCATCCTCTCCTTATCTCTTCTGCTCCTCCTCCTACCTTTCCCCTCTCTCCCTTCTGCTTACTCTTTTACCCGCTCTCCCTCCCTTTCCTCCTCCCCGTAACCTCTGCTCAGTGCCTGTCTGTTATTAACCCCCCCCCCCCCCCCATCTTAGGCTGTGTGTCTGCTTCTCCTCTTTCGCATTTCCTGTCTGTCAGCTTTTCCCCCTCCTGTTTCCACTGGCGAGGCTTTATTGTGCAGTTATCGGCTGCATAGGCACTCCTTCAGCCGTCAGTTGTTAGCCTTTATGAAACGGCCCTTGTCTGCCATTGTTCTCCTTTGTCCAGTGCTGTAATGCAGTGTGGGTTGCAACTCGGGGGAGATGAAGCTGGGTGAACAGGAGAGGCAGCCTGGGGAGCGGGGAGGGCAGAGACAGTTTACAGCAACACTGTAAAACCAGAGCCAGTGGAGGGGGGGCTAGTGTCCGGTTTCTCCATGACGGACGTCTTAGGACCACCCCCCCCAGATCACTCTCCTTGCAATGTCCCGGCATTGCCACAACGGATCAGATAATATAACTACTAGAAAGTTCCCTACTGGTTCAGGCTCCAGCTTTGGTACCAATGACCTTTAGACAAATGAATCCAAGCATATTGTAATCTATGATCTGTTCAAGGTACAGCCTGGTGATGCATTCTGATTGTATAACATGTTCCAATGGCTATAACCTCTTAAGTTATTTTGAGTGACTGTATCATTGCGTAGTAGTTACTGAGTGATGTATTTCGAATATATTTAAATGAAACTGATCTAAACACTGAGTTCCAAATGGGGGGGAATTCCTGAAATTTGGTAATGTAACAGCCAACTACTTATTTACACAGAAAAGCTAACCAGCTAACACCCTACAACACATAATGAACTGGTCCTTTAACCGTTTACCGCAATTAACGTATTTTAATGAAGAAGGGACTTCCTGACTCTGCTCGTGTCATTTTGGTATCTATCGAGACTGTTGGTCTGCGCTGTACACTGAGCTATTCCTCAATAATATTAATTTTAAGGTATTATCTAGTGATTGTGCCCACATTACACGTATGGGCAAGTGCTAGGTTGTTAGACTATGTCAAGCAAGCCAACAAGTTAACATGTTCTCTGTCCAGGCAAAGACTCCCAGCTAAAAATGTCTACTACTACCGCTGCCCTGATCATCGGAGGAACTACGTCATGTCCTTTGCCTTCTGCTTTGACCGGGAGGACGATGTGTACCAGTTTGCATACTGCTATCCCTACACCTACTCCAGACTGCAACACTACCTGGACAGCTTGGAGCGCAGGAACCTGGACTACCTGCAGAGGGAGCAGCTCGGGCTCAGTGTGGTGAGTGTGTGTTTGTTTTACTATTGTGGTGGGTAGCACAGATCCCACCATAATAGTAAAACAATGGAAATTTGAAATGTGGTAACATTTTGCCAAGCCCCATGTGGAACAAGGTTCTTTTAAGCTTAACTTAGTTTACGCGCAAAAATGCAAGGTTAGGGTTAGAACTAGGGTGGTTGGAAGTTAGGATTAGGCTTGGGTTTTTGTGGTTTGGGCTTGGTTAAGGTTTGGGTTGATTGAGGTTAGAGGTTAGGAAAAATCTAATTTTGAATAAGAAAATCTTTTGGAATGTGTGCCTGTCTGTGTGTCTGTGTGCATGCGTGCATATATATGTCCTCCCTCCCTCCAATTTTCTTTTTTCAGCAGACTTCTACAGAGTCCACAGACCAGGTCTGTACAACAGACCTATCAATTTATCTATTAAAAACATTATTTAATGTCAACATTTTCTAGTCTGGGAAATGTGCAGTAGAGCCAGGCTGTGGGTCTCCTGACAGAGGACAGGAATACGGTTCTTGACTGTGCTGGGAAATGTGCAGTGGAGCCAGCCTGTGGGTCTCCTGACAAAGGACAGGAATAGGGTTCTTGACTGTGCTGGGAAATGCGCAGTGGAGCCAGGCTGTGGGTGTCTTTGGTGTGTGGATATGGAGCGCTGCATGCTGGTTGGCCTGTGAGGGGAGAACACTGCTGCCTGCAATCAGGAGAGTGCTCACCTCTCATAAGAGCAGGTACTGGATCATGCACACTGCCTGCAGTACTGTCTGCTCTTATCAAATAATTGTTGGAGGAAAACTCATTAGAAATGCTTGAGAGATTATGCCTTTTTTGCCTTTTTATTTTACGTCAAGGAGAGCTGGCTGAAAGTACCAAGGATGAAAGTGCGTTTATTGATAAGGAGTGAGGTGTGAACGTAAGGAGTCATCCCATCATGAAGTAATGGTTTGAGAGGGCAGTTGATGTTGATGAATGATCATTTGAGTAAGTGATACCTCAACTAATAAGAGCCCAGAATCAGAAACAAAGACAAGAACAGCCCTCAGGGTATTCCTTCCATATGCTGCATTCATGACCAAGAGGAAAGTGGGAATTTAACTCCAAGTTGGATAAATGACTGAATGCAGGAAAACATTTAATGGAGATCGTCTCAGCATGAACAGTAAAAGGTTATGTGATGTAATAACCGTGGTGGATGGTCTCATATACATTGGCTTTCAATCAGCATTCAGGGTTCAAACCACCTGGCTTATATTAGATATACTGTATTAAGATGACGTCTTCATCTTTGTTTTTCTAGGTCATTCCTACCAGTGATATAAGTATGTGGGAGAAGTGGGAAAATCAGTTAAAGGGCAGTTAAAATAAAGTTTTTACCAGTTTACCAGTGTGGTGAACATAGAGAATGAACAAGATATTGTCCACTACTTATGAATAGAGGATGTACATGCCAAGAATCCATTCGGTCTTCTGTCTCTGTAGTGGTGAATTCCCACTTAGAAATAAAACACATTTCTGTGCTTTACACTGTCAGATGACACTTTCAAGTACAGGACAAAGTGTGCAGCATTAGTTCCACTTTTAAGCCGCAACAGCACTTTGTAATTAACACAAAAAGTTCAGACATAAAACGGAGGAAGTTGGCACTCAAACTATGGATTAGTATGCATAGTCATAGAGGCGTTTTATGGCTTTATTCGTCTTTTAATGTCCTGTGGTCCTGGGTCTTTGACAGCCTGGCACAGCCCTCTCATTACGACCTGCGACGAGAGAGGGATGAGGAGACCTTTCCTTCAGCTGCCGTAAAGAGCCTCAGTTCCTGTGGCTCTGCATGTCCACATGATACATGTTAGCTGGGGGAGCTTAGCATACGTGTACGCACGCACGCACACACTATGAAAGAGTGATTTCTGTCCTGTTGCCCTTTCAGATGGCGACTCCATGCAACGATGGCACCTTGGCATTAAATAGCGAAATGGGTCCATAGTAAATCATCAGGAGGTAAAACAAAAGCCTCACCATTGGGTGTGACATTCACCGGTGAGCTTGACTGATGGCCTTAGCGCGAACAATAGCATTTTCAATGTGCCCCTCACTCTCCGTTTAACTTGTGCACAAAGGCATAACATGGAAGAAAAAAAGTGTGCTATACATAGGCTAATCGTAGCATGGGAACCTACTGAAAAGCCAAAATTCAGCTAAACATTTGAGGTGTGATTATAAGTCAGGGCTGCTGCTTGGATGATTCTTTCACCCCAAGAATGGGGCCGGAGGTTCTTGTCACATCTGCGCGGCTGTAATGTGTCAGCCACACGGTTCCTCCCCCGTCGCTACTTACTCCACATTAACCGATGCGCAGCCGCTCATTGTTGGAGGGATTTGTAAAGAGAGCTATGTCTAGTGAGTACATTGGCCTTTCAGGGAAAGTGAACAGTGCCGACATAAGAAAAGACGAAGAGGATACTAACTCGACTGGGAGCTGTTACGGTGGAAGCCGCGAGTGGGCTCAAGTGCATGACACCAGACACAGTCAGATAAACAAAAAGGGTGTTTTAAGGACCGAGGCCAGGCCAGAGGGGTTGGGGCTGGTCAGGTAGGTAGGCAGGTGGGTGGGTAGGTAGGGCGAGGCAGACAGGACATCGGGTAGGCAGAGCAGGTGGCTGACAGGCGGGCAGGTGGAGGTGTTTGGAGGCTGGGTAAGGGGGATCTTGGTAACGGGGAATAAACAGGGTTAATAGGAAGGAACAACCAAACTGGGTGCTCAAACTATGGTTTGGAGTGGCCGTGAACGTTACTACCTAGTAGTGAATAACAATGATCTTGCTCCGGACGGACGGAAACCAGGGTATCTATAGGCAGGCTGATGATGGAATGAATAGCAGGTGTGGAGACTTGAGGGGCAGTGGGGGAGATCCCCATATACATGGACAGACAGGAGAGAGAGAAAGCCTGGCCCGGACTATGAGGAGGCGGATGTGGAGGGCGTGACAGGAGCGAAGAGTTTGGAAGACTAACAGGCAGATGAATGCAGGACTAAGATCAGAGCTGTTGTAGAACAATTTCAGAATAACATTTCTTAATGTAAAATTGCAATGAGTTTAGGGATCTCATCATTTACGGTACATAATATCATTAAAAGATTCAGAGAATCCAGAGAAATCTCAGTATGCAAGAGACAAGGCTGAAAACCAATATTGGACGGCCCTGATTTCCAGCCCCTCAGATGACACTGCATTAAAAACAGACACGATTCTGTAGTGGAAATCACTGCATGGGCTCAGGAACACTTCTGAAAACCATTGTCTGTGAACACAGTACGTTGCTGCATCCACAAATGCAAGTTAAAAGTCTACCATGCAAAGAAGAAACCATATAAAAACAAGATCCAGAAACACAGCCGCCTTCTCTAGGTTCAGACCCATTTAGAATGGACAGATGTGGAAAGAAGTGGAAAACTGTCCTGTGGTCTGACAAATCAATATTTGAAATTATTTTGGGGCATTATGGACACTGTGTCCTCCGGAATAAAGAGATGGACCATCAGGCTGGTTATCAGCGTAATTCATAAGCCAGCTTCTGTGATGCTATGGGGGTGCATTAGTGCACATGGCATGGGTGACCTGCGCATTTTATTGCATGACATAAGTATTTGATCACCTAACAACCAGTAAGAATTCCAGCTCTCACAGACCTATTAGTTTTTCTTTAAGAAGCCCTCCTGTTCTCCACTCATTACCTGTATTAACTGCACCTGTTTGAACTTGTTACCTGTATAAAAGACACCTGTCCACACACTCAATCAAACAGACTCCAACCTCTCCCCAATGGCCAAGACCAGAGAGCTGTGTAAGGACATCAGGGATTCAATTGTAGACCTGCACAAGGCTGGGATGGGCTACAGGACAATGGGCAAGCAGCTTGGTGAGAAGGCAGCAACTGTTGGGGCAATTATTAGAAAATGGAAGAAGTTCAAGATGACGGTCAATCTCCCTCGGTCTGGGGCTCCATGCAAGATCTCACCTCATGGGGCATCAATGATCATGAGGAAGGTGAGCCCAGAACTACACGGCAGGACCTGGTCAATGACCTGAAGAGAGGTCTCAAAGAAAACCATTAGTAACACACTACGCCGTCATGGATTAAAATCCTGCAGCGCACACAAGGTCCCCCTGCTCAAGCCAGCGCATGTCCAGGCCCATCTGAAGTTTGCCAATGACCATCTGGATGATCCAGAGGAAGAATGGGAGAAGGTCATGTGGTCTGATGAGACAAAAATAGAGCTTTTTGGTCTAAACTCCACTTGCCGTGTTTGGAGGAAGAAGAAGGATGAGTACAACCCCTAGAACACCATCCCAACCGTAAAGCATGGAGGTGGAAACATCATTCTTTGGGGATGCTTTTCTGCAAAGGGACAGGACGACTGCACCGTATTGAGGGGAGGATGGATGGGGCCATGTATCGTGAGATCTTGGCCAACAACCTCCTTCCCTCGGTAAGAGCATTGAAGATGGGTCGTGGCTGGGTCTTCCAGCATGACAACGACCCCAAACACACAGCCAGGGCAACTAAGGAGTGGCTCCGTAAGAAGCATCTCAAGGTCCTGGAGTGGCCTAGCCAGTCTCCAGACCTGAACCCAATAGAAAATCTTTGGAGGGAGCTGAAAGTCCATATTGCCCAGCGACAGCCCCAAAACCTGAAGGATCTGGAGAAGGTCTGTATGGAGGAGTGGGCCAAAATCCCTGCTGCAGTGTGTGCAAACCTGGTCAAGAACTACAGGAAACGTATGATCTCTGTAATTGCAAACAAAGGTTTCTGTACCAAATATTAAATTCTGCTTCTGATGTATCAAATACTTATGTCATGCAATAAAATGCTAATTAATTACTTAAAAATCATACAATGTGATTTTCTGGATTTTTGACACAATAACACAATATAATGGCATCTAGCAACATATTACTTGCTAATATGCTTTTGAAATGGCCAGTGTCAAAAGTCATACAGTTCATAGATACTATTTGTGGTGGAAGAAACGTTACTCAGTTTAACGCTAGTTAATGGTGTCTAACAAAATATTCAAACTTGGCGTGATGTTAATGAGTGAATGTAATATAATGTGAAGAGGCTAAAGTATTGCCCGGCATGTGTGCAGTTTGGTGGCATAGTGGTTTACAACAATGCCTTTCATGTGGGCGATCCGGGCAACGATTTACACATTTTATTGTGGCCCAGCTAAACTAGGCTTTCCTGGTTTCTTGTTGTAGAGGTTTTGCTGGCATCAAATTCAAAATGGGCATGTATTTTTCCAAAAACAATAACATTTCTCAGTTTGAACATCTGTTTTGTTGTCATTGAACTATTTTCAATTAAATATAGGGATAAATGATTTGCACGTCATTACATTCTGTTTTTATTTGCATTTTTTACGCACCATCCCACCTATTTTTGAAATGGGGTTGTAGATACTATAATTGCACTTCTGGGATAATAACAAATATTTCAATTGCTTTTCAGCCACCCTCTATAATTCTATTCCTCACAGTATTTCCATGCAGACTTTATACAGCAACTATGCCTGAAATAGTAAAACAGTTTCCATAAGAACACAGAGTCTTGATTTGGAGTATGTGCATGTTTCTCTCATTGAATGCATGGAACTCCATTTCTTTACTTTCAACCAGGTGTCAATCAATGAGACATGGGTTGAGATTTTAAAAATCCCTAATTCATCTGTGACAATTAGAAAATACCCGAGATGTCTTTCTTCCTACTTGTACCCAAACACATTCTTTGTGATGGTCTACAGGTCTGTGATGGACTAGTGGATTTTTCTATAAGATATTCACTGTGTTTTTGTGGAAGGGTCATGTGCTGTATCCATTCCCCTGTTTTGTCTCTGAAGATTTCTCCTACAATCCATTCCTTTCACAGTTGTGTGAGTTCCTCTCCCCTCCAGAGAGACAAGTCCTTAGAGAGATTCTGCCTGGACCTTTCTTCACTAACAAGTGTGTGCATTCCAGTCAGAAGTTTACTTAAATCTATTCCACCATTTCTTTCGTATTGACTGTTAAAAAAAGTTTACAAAGCATTTTCCTATGGGCAGACTCAGGCTAGGAGTTGCAGAATAAGCACTTTTTTTCCATTCCTTCTCTGCCACGATGGCCAACTGTGACACAATTTGTCACCCCCTGACAAAGCAGCCTGTATCTGCAGCCATCTAAGATGAATGTGCAAATAAGAGCTCAAGAAGATAAGTGAGGAGTCGATGACCATCCTTAAGCCTGCCGCCCTCGACCTGCCATCACTAGGTTTCACGCTGCTTATCGTGTTTCAAGGGGAAATAATCACCCAAAAAGTGTGCTGCTAAAATATGGAGAGTACGTCCCTCAAATTTGACAAATTAACATGACACGTTTGCAAGGGGGCTTACACAGCGCTCGCTGTAATATCCACAAACCCCTTTGCTCCTTTGGCTATATTGAATTATTCACCAAACCAAGCTTGTCTAGAATAATAGGCATTCTAAGAGCCCTGCGGAGGTCACCTTCAAACGTTTCGGTCTCTGTGGGAACCAGCTGCTCACACAGACTCAGGACGTCGATTGGCCCCTCCAAACCAGGGCTCCAAGGGGCGAATTGGGGAAGCGGGAGATCGTGTGCGGGTCTGGGAAGGTGATTTTCTACTATCCTAATGGTCACTCGGTCTCCTGCAGGCAGGCTATAGGGAACTGTGTCCTGGTGCCTGTTAGTGGAAACAAAAGATGTGAAGGGTCTTTGGCCCATGGAGTTGGCACTGTGGCTGTCTGCTGGGCTTATCGCAGTGTTTGTACACTGCGTGCCAAGATTTAATCAATAGCCACTCTACCTTCCGCTAGGAGAGAAGGTCAAATTGACTGGAGCGTTAGCAGCTGACGCCAGAGATCAGAGAAGATAGGAAAAGGCCACACTGGATAGCCTAACCGTGCAAAACCAGGCTGCATGAGGTCTTGTCGTTTACTGGCCTAACGGCAACCAAAGTGCCTCTCAGAATATTTTGAAACATCCTGTTCTCCCTCTGCCTTTTGTACTTTTAAAATGTTAGTAATTTTGCAGGCAGTCTTATCCGGAGTGATTTTGGGTAGTGAGTGCATACATTTTCTAAACTTTCTTTTCATCTTGGCCACCTGTGGGAATCAAAACCACAACCCTGGTACTACAACTGCCACCCTCCTACCACTGGTGTGAAACATACATAATGACAAAATGATCTCTGGTTTTGAACTGATGTCTTCCTAAACTCTAGGCTGGCAACCTTGAAAGGAAAACACCACTACTTAAGTGCCAAGATTTAATTCAATCCCAGGGTGTGTCACAGCAGTACGTGACTGGAGCTTCAATGGGTGGTACACAATGTGCATTGCTTGGTTCGGGCTTGGTTTTAGGCATATTCATGTTTTTTATTGCTTCAAAACATTGTTGAAAACTAATTGGCAATTTCTCAAAAAGGGCATTGAAATTATTGTATGTAAAAGTCAAGATATCCGTAGCTTTTTGCTCATACACAAAATTTGTACTGATGTTCTTCTCCACAACCACTAACATAGTCAAAACAATGCAGAAACCCTAGGCATGCGAATGCACGTTCGCATTCGTGAACACTCACACTCAAATAAGTTTTACCTGCGCTGGGTATAACTCCAGCCATATGAGTGGAGTGGAGCTAGGAGTGAAGCCCTCTAGGGGCAGAGCCACCAGCAGCGCTTGACTTGGATAAAAATTAGTGCAGGAACTGACAAATCACACATTAGACTATGTTCATGAACATGTATTAGTAAGGCTACTTCCACTAAAGTAGCCTATCCAAGACATCCCAGACGGCTCTTTTGCCGAAAAAGGAGCCGGAATGCTGTTTGCCTAAGTACGTTCCGGACTGTTCCGACCCAAGTCAAGCACTGGCCATGAAGAATTTTCAAAATGCTAATTACAGAAATAAACTTTGATTTACACCTGCACTCTGAAAGTCAGTGTTATCAGCAGCCAATGATCAGACCAATGAATGCACTTTTCTGAAATCCAGAGCAAGCAGAGTTGAGGTGGCTGCATCAAATACAAATCCTCTTCCTTTGGATGAGTGCTCCCCAACACACCTTTTGTCTTCAATTTCATATAAAGTTTTATCTTGAAGGTACCGCCATGTTGACAGCTATCTGACACATAGTTGACTAATCTTCTAAACAAGTTCAGTCTGAAAACAATAAAACACCAGTTATCACCTATTATTGTTCTGAGAAAGCTAGTAGATTACTAAATCACATTTAATATGGGTCAGCTAATATTATCGTAGGCATAATCTCTTTTACCAGCCAAAACTGGAGAAAATCAAACTTGCGCTTCATTGGTCGCTAATCTGGTTATGCGCGCAACTGTCATTTGGTTTCAGATAACAATGTTTTTAAAACATTAAATGAAAAAACGCAATGTGTCATAATAATTTCGCACACCCATTCTTTTTCAATGGAATCCAAAAATTAACATATTTTTTTAAGTATCTGTAATTCGATTACAATATTTTAGCTGGTAACATAACAGATTACATATACAGTTTTTATGTAATAGATTACTTGTAATCTGTTACTCCCCAACTCTGATAACAGTGTAACAAGGAGCAACAAGTTGTGTTGTGGCATGTATTAGAGGTTGGATGTCCCAATCTTTGAGTGGTCTGTGTCGATAGACAAGGTCGTATCTAACATTTTTATTCCATAAAATTCCTCAAAGATTTGTGGGGTCATGCATGATCTCTTCTTCTTGACAGTTGACCTTGTCAAAGAAGCTGGTGAACTGTCAGAATTTTCCATTGGCATTCATTGGTCTTTGACCTCTATTGCAACATTGTGAGAAAGTGCTGATTTGGCTGAATGTGCATTGAGGGATATAAATAGGTCTGTTTCATCTGTTTTTTTTTTTATCTCAGCAAGATTTCCTCACGCACTGTGCATTTGACCCCAACAATAGAGCAGAGAACTTATTCCACCTGAAATTTAAGATAAAATTATTTATCCAACCTGAGCTGGACTAGTCATTCTTCAAATCTGTACTCCCAGTGCTTTATCACTTAGAAGACCTATATATCAAGGACATCACACCCATGTGTGCAACAGTAATGAGGAAAATCTGTGTGTGCTGGAGAGGAAGTAGGTATGGTGATTGTGGTAAGGACAGTGGCCACTGGCAGTAGTGTACTTAATTTTAAGTGGAATTGGAGGCCATAGCCTATGTGTGGCAGAAAGTTAATTAAGTTTAGGGTGTGTATTTTCAAAGTTGACCGCTAAAATTGTAAGTTGATCCTTATTAAAACGCAGGCACAAAGGACCAGATTTGCACAGTCAGATATAATATTTATTTTTGAAATTGGAAATTGCTCACACCTTTTAGGGCTTAAATGTCTCAATGTTGTGCAGCAGCTCTGTAAACTAATTTGTATGCGTGAGCCTGCAGATGAGTGGTGAGAGAGAGAGGTGCTTTATCGACAGAAGGATATCACCCAGCATGGCTTCATGTTCTCACTTAGCTAGCAAAATCTCTTTCTCTGTCTCTCTGCTTTCGGATAAAACCCCATGCTGGAGTCTTTTTCTTTCTCACTCCTACTGCACTCACCTGTGAAAGATAGACCTACTCTATCCTCAACAACCCTGTCCTCACAGCCTGAGGCTTT
This sequence comes from Esox lucius, assembly GCF_011004845.1. Lineage (NCBI taxonomy): Eukaryota > Metazoa > Chordata > Actinopteri > Esociformes > Esocidae > Esox > Esox lucius. The sequence goes on from NC_047576.1 coordinate 18,808,361, forward strand.
GGCCCCAGAGGACAAATGGTACAGTTAGCAGGCCGTTGAGTCTCAGTGAAGGGCTGAAACTTCCCATCGGCAATTAGCTACAGTGGCTGTGGCTAGCCAGAAAGTGGCGATGCCGTGTGGGAAGGAAGACACTGTTGAGGGAGGGTTGGGTACTGTTCATGCGGCCGGGCGGTGTGGGAGCTGTGCGGTGGTGGTTGAGGGAGTGAGTTATCGAGTGACAGAGGAAGAAGGATGCGTTCTCAAATGGAGCCGCTGCAGCACTCAGCAGTCACACGCTCTCTCCCTCTCTCTCTCTCCCTCTCTCTTTCTCCCCCTCTCAGAGAAATGGAATCCCCAGCCACAGAGCTCTGTGCTGCCGTCTATAACTCTCTCTCTGCCACACGCCAATGAATATTTACTAACCACTGCTTTCTAGATGACTCCGTGGATGGAAGACTGTGCATGTAAAAAAAAAGTATCCGTTTTATTCTGGTGTCAGGCCTCCCCTCCCCGGGGACCAAGGAAGGGAGGGGGGTGGAATGCATTTTTTGAGATTGTTCAGGTTTCTTAATAAGTCAGAATACAAATTTCTGACAGTGTAATTGCTTTCCATTGCTAAACCCAGAGTTGGGACCCTGGAAAAGAAGAAAGAAAAGAGGAGAGAGAGAAAAGCCGAGAGAGAAATGGAGAATGAGAGTGAGCAGAGCGATCTGTACAGTAGATCATTTGTTAGGAGAAAAGAATGAAATTAATGAAAAGAGAGTTTCTCACCCTCCAAAAGCAGTCGAGCTTGAAATTCACTTTGAGAGAAACCTAATTTGTTGTAAATGGGCGAAAAACATATTTAGGCATAGGGAGGAGAAACTGCAGTGACTGTCTGTGGCAGATGAGGATGCCATGCTCTCAATTCCTCTTTTGAAAATAAGTCTGTGATACCAGTGCATTTCTGAGAACTTCAGTCTGTCAAAGTTATCTTGAAGGATACGTGTGTGGCCCAGTTGGCTTGGGGACAGATTCAATGTGTCTGTGTATCTAATTCTGCAGGGGAAGATTATGCTGGGTTGGTTAAGAATCTTTAATACTGTAAAAATCGATATAGACGAACACATTTTCTGATAAGCTGCAGGCTGTAGAGTATGGAATTATTAATGTTGGGCTGTATAAGCAGAAACCTGGTTTGTTTTAATCCTACCTTCAGTTATTACATAAACCTCAGTATACGCATGGTGAATTTTTGTACGAAGTCGGCAAAAAAAAATGTATGTATTTTCTTAGCCGCTCCCTCTGTCTTTTTTAAGAAAATATATGTATTTTAAGAATGTAGCAGACATGTTTAATTTACTAAATCTATTCCCAATTATTCCCACAAATAAAATCATAGACATTATGTGATTATTTGTTAATTTCACCCTGCGGGACGCAGAGAGATTTTTAGATCGGTGTAACGTCCCCTGCCACCTCACACTCACGATCACTAAAACAAGCCACCAATCCCTCAAACCCAACTCACTCCCTTAAACAAGCCACCAATCCCTCGAACACAACTCACTCCCTAAAACAAGCCACCAATCCCTTGAACTCAACTCACTCCCTAAAACAAGCCACCAATCCCTTGAACACAACTCACTCCCTAAAACAAGCCACCAATCCCTCGAACTCAACTCACTCCCTAAAACAAGCCACCAATCCCTTGAACACAACTCACTCCCTAAAACAAGCCACCAATCCCTCGAACACAACTCACTCCCTAAAACAAGCCACCAATCCCTCGAACACAACTCACTCCCTAAAACAAGCCACCAATCCCTTGAACACAACTCACTCCCTAAAACAAGCCACCAATCCCTCGACCACAACTCACTCCCTAAAACAAGCCACCAATCCCTCGAACACAACTCACTTCCTAAAACAAGCCACCAATCCTTTGAACACAACACACTCCCTAAAACAAGCCACCAATCCCTCGAACACAACTCACTCCCTAAAACAAGCCACCAATCCCTCGAACACAACTCACTCCCTAAAACAAGCCACCAATCCCTTGAACGCAACTCACTTCCTAAAACAAGCCACCAATCCCTTGAACACAACTCACTCCCTAAAACAAGCCACCAATCCCTCGAACACAACTCACTCCCTAAAACAAGCCACCAATCCCTCGAACACAATTCACTCCCTAAAACAAGCAAACAATCCCTTGAACACAACTCACTCACTAGAACAAGCCACCAATCCCTTGAATACAACTCACTCCCTAAAACAAGCCACCAATCCCTCGACCACAACTCACTTCCTAAAACAAGCCACCAATCCCTTGAACACAACACACTCCCTAAAACAAGCCACCAATCCCTCGAACACAACTCACTCCCTAAAACAAGCCACCAATCCCTCGAACACAACTCACTCCCTATAACAAGCCACCAATCCCTTGAACACAACTCACTCCCTAAAACAACCCACCAATCCCTTGAACACAACTCACTCCTCAGATCATAATCACTGGAATTCTAATCACCTGTTCACTCACCTGTTTCTCATCTGCCCCACTATTTAGTTATTTTCAGTGCACCTTTTCCTTTGTGAGGTATTGATTGAGTTCTTGCTTTACTAAACCTACTTGCTACAACGGTAATCCCAAGTATTCCAGCCCCCTTTGTTACAACCTAGATTCCTCCTGACTATGCCTATATGATTACTCCCCCTGTTCCTTAGTCTTTTCTCCTTGGATAATATCAATTTTGACTCCTGCCTGTTTTTTCCCCTGACTACTCTACCTGGATTACTTACCTGTACCATTGCTTTTAATAAACCTTGCACTCTGCTTTTGAATCCACATCTGCATTCCTGAGGATCATTACAATCGGTGAGATTTGTTCCTAAAATAATTTGTGGTGAAACCAGTTGTCTTTAGAAGTCACAATTAGTTGAATGGGGAGACCCATAAAACAGGTACAATTAATTTAGAGCACAAAATTTTCCTTTCTTCAGATGAAAAGAGATTGTCTGAAGATTTGTTCCTAACATAATTTGCCAGAACGATAGGAGTAATGGGCTTTGTATGCTTCGTGATACACTATATGACATCATTCAGTGTATTAAAGGGAAACTGAGTTCTGGACATTACATTTGTAATGTTTTGTTGCATTTTCTGGCAGGTTCAAGACTAATTTCTAACTAGGTTTACATTTCTCAACACAATGGCTTCATTTTTTTTTTTATGCATAAAATGAACCATACTTGTTCCAACCGGAGTATACCGAAGAAGATTTAGGACAGAGGGAGCTGCTTAAGCAGCGGGTTAGACCCTGTTGAAACTTTTTGAATACAGATAATGTTTTTTGTGGTATTTTCCAGCTATGCCTAAAAGTAATGTACAGTATTTGTAGCAATAAATGGGATCTTGGGCACGTCTTACATGTTTTTATCTTGGAATAGTGACCAAAAATGTGTATCACCCCCCCTTGTTACCACATAAAATCAGAACAGATTATATCAAAGTGAAGTACTGTCTAAGTTCTACAAATTGTTCAAAATGAATTGCAAATATAAAAGAGAGAATGATTGTAACTGTTCACCCCATTTGCTATGACATGTTAATGAACTGTGGTGTCTGTAGAAGTCACAATTAGTTGAATGTAGTGCGCCTTTTTGCAGTCAAGGTGTGTCAGATTAAATGCACCTGTCTCTAGGAGGTCCCACAGTTGTTTAGGAAATTCTTAACAAAAACTGCATCATGAAGACGACGAAACATTCAAAGCAATTCTGGAATAAGGTTTTTCAAAAGCACTAATCGGTTGTAGGATATAAAAAAACATTTCCAAGGCATAAAATATTCCCCAGAGCACTGTAAAGTCCGTTATTAAGAAATGGCGAAAAGATAGCAAAACTGTGAATATGTCTAGAATAGGTCATCCTCATTGATTATCCGGGCAAGAAGAGCACTGGTCAGTGAGACCCATAAAACAGGTAAAATGAATTTAGAGCACAAAATGTTCATTTCTTCAGGCAAGAAACATGCAAGTCTCTTATAAAATATTATTTTCTAGAATATAAGTTTTAAATCACAGTCCAAACAAAAAGGTCCTGAGAAGAAACAAAATAGGCAAACAAGAATGGATGACTGAGGTAATGTGATAGGGAGCTTGAACTGTACACACCCAGAGTTCGTCAAGGATATGTCAATCCTAATACACAAACTCCTAAATATTAAGAAATGGTCCAGAACTGACACTGGTTTCGCACCGGTACACAAGCATATCCTCTCGGCACAGGCGTTCTCCTTTTAGTGGACCCAGCTCCTTTTTAACATGGAGGCAGAAGGAACGTCATTATTTCCTCTAGTTCCAAAAATGTCAGGACACCCCAAACACTTAAAATTGACTCATCAAGTTTACTACAACATTCTACTACTATCAGCCAACCTAACCATGATAGAGTATAAGAGTTTTTGTTGGTCATTAAGGAGCTTAAACAAATGCAAATTCAGTGGTAGTTGTTTAGATAAAGATTGGTTGGTGTCAGAACTGATTACATACAGCATGAATTTGCTTGTCAAAATGAAATTATCATTGGTAATTGGTAAAAGTTATTTCTATTGGTCAGTGTGTTAATGTTGTTGTTATTTGGCATCTATAGTACAAGTAGGATAAATTTGTCCCTAATGTACAGAATGTTGCTGTTTATCCCAGACGTACTGTTCTGGCTAGCTACATTTAATGTGCATCAGAGTATATATCTACTAGACAAACAGTGAAAAACACTGTTTGCACTTACTTGCAATTAGGACAACCAGGCAAAAAACAAAGGGGCATGATGGTGTTTCAAAAATAACTTATTTCTATATCTACTATTTCAATATCTACCTTGATTCATATTTTCTAATGACATTTGGGGGATTATCTATTTTTGCTGGACCTTATGGTATTCTATGAACAGATGAAAACAGATTCTACCTGTAAAATTCAAATTGTGTTGTTTAGATTGTGTTGAGGGGATGTTGTGTTTTTATGTATCAGTGCTAATTAGTAATTAGTAAATTTTTGTTATTGTCAAATACAATAAATGTTTGGGCTTAGTTGTAGTCAATTTGCAGTTTGCAGATTTTATTTTTGTTCCCCCTCCCAATTTCATTATGTCCAATTTACAATTATGGCCTGGTCGCAAAGTCTTTTTCTCAGAAAGGCCCCACAAAGTGTTTGACTGATATACAGCACTCAGTATTTCTCTTGACTGTTCTCACTGCATAGAAGTTGTGGCCAGACAGTTAGTCTCTCTCTACAGTATACTGTATGTCTGAGAGGGTGTGTGTGAGATGTATTGCCATCAAATCAAATGTGAGGATCAGAGTCAATGAAAAGGAGCAGCCATCCTTGCACTGCTTTTAGCAAAACAACTCTAAAGCCTGAGAGTTAGAACATTTTCACACACAACTCCCAAACTATAGTTTGAATCAGTTGGATTATTTGTTACATTGGTTGGTTTCATTTAGCCAAATGTCCAACTAAAATGCCTAAACAAAGCCACTTGCAGGTAATTTGTGTAATGGAGAAGAATGCCCACGTTAAATCCATGATTCATCTATCATCAGTACGCATTACTTTTGTCCCGCTGTTTGTATTCCTTTAACTTCCAACATCATTTGTGAGAAACCACAGAATGTTGTCAAAATGCATTGAATGGGGTCATAAGTGTGCACAGAATGATTCAGCTATGGTAGATCTAGGCTGCTCTATGAATAGAATCAACTGCTTCAAACCACTAATTCCATATTTGCAGAGAAGATAAAGACCTATCGTGATATCAGCTTGTTTTGTTCTATGCGTTACCACTGTGAATATTTTAGAGCAAGAAAAACAACATTTTAGCAACATCCCACAAATATTTTACGCAGATTGGGTCAGGAATATAATTTGACCTCAAGTCACCTAATAATTTTACATATACACTCACCTAAAGGATTATTAGGAACACCATACTAATACTGTGTTTGACCCCCTTTCGCCTTCAGAACTGCCTTAATTCTACGTGGCATTGATTCAACAAGGTACTGAAAGCATTCTTTAGAAATGTTGGCCCATATTGATAGGATAGCATCTTGCAGTTGATGGATATTTGTGGGATGCACATCCAGGGCACGAAGCTCCCGTTCCACCACATCCCAAAGATGCTCTATTGGGTTGAGATCTGGTGACTGTGGGGGCCATTTCAGGACAGTGAACTCATTGTCATGTTCAAGAAACCAATTTGAAATGATTCAAGCTTTGTGACATGGTGCATTATTCTGCTGGAAGTAGCCATGAGAGGATGGGTACATGGTGGTCATAAAGGAATGGACATGGTCAGAAACAATGCTCAGGTAGGCCGTGGCATTTAAACGATCCCCAATTGGCACTAAGGGGCCTAAAGTGTGCCAAGAAAACATCCCCCACACCATTACACCACCACCACCAGCCTGCACAGTGGTAACAAGGCATGATGGATCCATGTTCTCATTCTGTTTACGCAAAATTCTGACTCTACCATCTGAATGTCTCAACAGACAAGAGACACATCAGACCAGGCAACATTCTTCCAGTCTTCAACTGTCCAATTTTGGTGAGCTTGTGCAAATTGTAGCCTCTTTTTCCTATTTTTAGTGGAGATGAGTGGTACCCGGTGGGGTTCTTCTGCTGTTGTAGCCCATCCGCCTCAAGGTTGTGCGTGTTGTGGCTTCACAAATGCTTTGCTGCATACCTCGGTTGTAACAAGTGGTTATTTCAGTCAAAGTTGCTCTTCTATCAGCTTGAATCAGTCGGCCAATTCTCCTCTGACCTCTATCATCAACAAGGCTTTTTCGCCCACAGGACTGCCGCATACTGGATGTTTTTCCCTTTTCACACCGTTCTTTGTAAACCCTAGAAATGGTTGTGCGTGAAAATCCCATTAACTGAGCAGATTGTGAAATACTCAGACCGGCCCGTCTGGCACCAACAACCATGCCACACTCAAAATTGCTTAAATCACCTTTCTTTCCCATTCTGACATTCAGTTTGGAGTTCAGGAGATTGTCTTGACCAGGACCACACCCCTAAATGCATTGAAGCAAATGCCATGTGATTGGTTGATTGGATAATTGCATTAATGAGAAATTGAACAGGTGTTCCTAATAATGATTTAGGTAAGTGTATATACAGCTCTGGAAAAAACGGAGACCACTGCACCTTTTTCTTTCCTTTCCAAAAAAAGTTGAAAAGGAAAGTTTGAGTGAGGAACAGAAGCGTTCAATTTGCAGTGGTCTCTTAATTCTAACCATTCTGTTCCACACTCAAAACCTTCCTTTTGGACTTTTTTGGAAAGGAAAGTTAAAGGTGTAGTGGTCTCTTAATGTAGCTGTATATGTATAGAAGCTCAGGACAAAAATTAAGAGACCACTGCACCTTTTTCTAAAATCAGCATCTCTTCATGTATGGCAGCCATTCCATTCCAGTGTCTGTTAAATTCCAACACAGACACACCTCATTTTACTTAATGAGGTACTGATTAAGTGATTACCTGAACGAAATCTAATTTAATAATGAAAAACCACTGCTGTGGTCATCACTATCCTCTTGCAATAGGACCAGCTGGATGGCAAAAACAGTGCAAGTAGTACTTCAAAGGTTATTTGAATAGAAAAATAACTATTCAGTATGACAAAAGAGTTGAAAAGAAAAGCTTTGAGTGAGGAAAAGAAGGGTTCAATTTTGGCTTTACTGGCAGAGGGATACAGTGAGCGTCAGGTTGCTTCCATCCTGAAAATTTCAAAGACGGCGGTTTATAAGATCAAGGTCAAGCAACAGACATTGGGGACAACAAAACTACAGACTGGCAGAGGGGGAAAAGGACTGTCCACTGACCGAGATGACTGTCAACTCTTTTGAATGTCACACAACAACCATAGGATGACATCAAGTGACCTACTAAAAGAATGGCAAACAGCAGCTGGGGTGAAGTGCACGGTGAGCACGGTTCGAAACAGGCTCCTAGGGACAGGGCTGAAGTCGTACAATGCTAGAAAAAAGCCCTTCATCAATGAGAAGCAAAGAAGATCCAGGCTGAAGTTTGCAAAAGACCATAAGGATTGGACCGTAGATGAATGGAGTAAGGTCATCTTCTCTGACGAGTCAAATTTTCAGCTTTGCCCAACACTTTGTTGTCTAATGGTTAGACGGAGACCTGGAGAGGCCTACAAGCCACAGTGTCTCGCACCCACTCTGAAATTTGGTGGAGTATTGGTGATGATCTGGGGATGATTCAGCAACACTGGAATTGGGCAGATTTGTCTTTGTGAAGGACGTATAAATCTAGCCAAGTACAATGTTATCTTGGAAGAACACCTGCTTCCTTCTGCTCTGACAATGTTCCCCAACTCTGAGAATATTTTTTTCCAGCGTGACAATGCTCCATGCCACACAGTCAGGTCAATCATGGTGTGGATGGAGGACCACTAGATCAAGACCCTATCATGGCCAGGCCAACCTCCAGACCTGAACCCCATTAAAAACCTCTGGAATTTGATCAAGAGGAAGATGGATGGTCACAAGCCATCAAACAAAGCCAAGCTACTTGAAGTTTTATGCCAGGACTGGCATAAAGTCACCCAACAGCAATGTGACAGACTGGTGGAAACATGCCAAGACACATGAAATCTGTGATCAAGAATGGATTACCAAATATTGATTTCTGAACTCTTCCTAAGAACATACATAACGTCCCAGAGGTTTTCAATTGGATTCAGGTCTGGGGAACGTGAGGGCCAGTCAATAGCATCAAAGCCTTCGTCATCCAGGACTGCCTACACACTCTGGCCACATGAGGCCAGGCATTGTCCTGCACCAGGAGGAACCCAGGGCCCACTGCACCAGCGTAAGGTCTGATTATGGGTCTGAAGATTTAATCCCGGTGCCTAACAGCAGTCAGGGTACCATTGGCTAGCACGTGGAGGTCTCTGTGACTCTCCAAGGATATGCCTCTCCAGTCCATCACCAACCCACTAAACCGGTCATGCTGGATGATGTTGCAGACAGCATAACTTTCACCACGGCATCACCAGACTTTTTCTGTCACATGTGCTCATTGTGAACCTGCCAGAGAATCCCAATTGTGGTGTTCTCTGGTGAATGCCAATCAAGATGCACAGTGCTGTGAACACGGGTCCCACTAGAGGACGTCAGGTCCTTACACCACCCTCAGAGTCTGTTTCTGACAGTTTGGTCAGAAACATGCACACCAGTAGCCTTTTGATAGTGCTCTAGCAGGGCTTCTTCTGTTCCTCCTCACACAAAGGAGCAGATACCGGTCCTTCTGCTGGGTTGATGTCCTTCTACGGCCTTGTCCAGCTCTGCTCATGTAACGGCCCGTCTCCTGGAGCTGTACTGCCTGTGCAACCTGGATGGGCTGCAGGTACCACCTTATGCTACCAGCAGTGAGAAAGACACTAGCAAAATGCAAAACTAGTGAGGAATCAGTCAGGAAGGGTAAGGAGAGAGCACTTGTCAGTGGCCACTACCGGCAAAACCATTCCTTTTTGGGGGTTTTCTTGCTGTTGCCTTTCCAGTGCACCTGTTGTCAATTACATTTGCAGCAAAACAGGTGTCATTGATTCACAATTGCGTATGATTCCTAACTGGACAGATTCATTTCCCTGAAGTCTAAATTACTTGGTGTTCTACTGTGATGATCACGTGTTCCCTTAATTCTTTTGAGCAGTGTACTTTCAATGTAGTGCTTATGCTCTTATGGAACACCAATACACTTATCATGTGTAACAGGGTAGCACGCTGGGAACTGATACATTTTATTACCAAAACGAGATGTGTTAGAGAAGGGGGTGAGGAAGCCGTGGAACTCAACAGACCAACTGCTGTGACGTGGATGCAGCATCATCTTTGGAGCAGCCTCCCAGTGGTGGTTTCAGAAGGAATGGGTGAGGCAATCCTTGCTTAGATGGCCTCCCCTCCCTTCCTCATCTGGATGTTCTCCTCTTCCCTGCAACATTTTCTCCAGCTTCCGCTGGCTCATCTGTATCTTCGTATTTTTCAGCCCTGAGCTGCTCCTTGGGAGTTGGTGCAGCAGGTGGGGGTAATAACAAGAATTTGTTTCCCCTAAGCATTCCACGCCCCGTTGAGTGTGCAGGCTGATGCTGGGGTCCGGCCAGGGCTCCGGCCTGCTTGTCAGGTGCTGTCGAAGTGCTGCAAGCCTTGATGTGGCTGGGATTCTGGGCGCCTTGTCAGGCTCTGCTGAGCTCTGCCAAGGAGAAGTCTGTGAATGTCCATGAATGGCCCAGCCAAAGCCTGGACTTCAACCCCATTGAACGTTTGGAGGGGATACCTGAAGATTGCAGTTCACAGACCCATCCATTCTTACAGAATTTGAAAGGATGAATGGAAGAATAGGAAAGACTGGACAAATCCAGCTGTGCATAACTGGAATAGGCATACCCAAGAAGACTCACTGTGATCCTGTAACGTTGCATACACTGAGAGGCAGGGCACGTGCGCTGGGAAGATTGAGTACTTTAAATAATCAGTCAGTCACTCACTCAGTAAGAGACATTTGCAGTAAGACATAATGAAACTAAAAACCAGACGAAGCAAAACAGAACAATGGTACATAAGGTGTGGAAACCAAAACAAAGACCTACAAGATACACTGGGAAAGGAAGAAATAAAATAGGAACACAGGTGAGGGTAATAACAAGACAGTGATCAGGAACACAGGTGAGGGTAATAACAAGACAGTGATCAGGAACACAGGTGAGGGTAATAACATGACAGTGATCAGGAACACAGGTGAGGGTAATAACATGACAGTGATCAGGAACACAGGTGAGGGTAATAACATGACAGTGTTCAGGAGCACAGGTGAGGGTAATAACAAGACAGTGATCAGGAACACAGGTGAGGGTAATAACAAGACAGTGATCAGGAACACAGCTGAGGGTAATAACAAGACAGTGATCAGGAACACAGGTGAGGGTAATAACAAGACAGTGATCAGGAACACAGGTGAGGGTAATAACATGACAGTGATCAGGAACACAGGTGAGGGTAATAACAAGACAGTGATCAGGAACACAGGTGAGGGTAATAACAAGACAGTGATCAGGAACACAGCTGAGGGTAATAACAAGACAGTGATCAGGAACACAGGTGAGGTTAATAACAAGACAGTGATCAGGAACACAGGTGAGGGTAATAACATGACAGTGATCAGGAACACAGGTGAGGGTAATAACATGACAGTGTTCAGGAGCACAGGTGAGGGTAATAACAAGACAGTGATCAGGAACACAGGTGAGGGTAATAACATGACAGTGTTCAGGAGCACAGGTGAGGGTAATAACAAGACTGTGATCAGGAACACAGGTGAGGGTAATAACAAGACTGTGATCAGGAACACAGGTGAGGGTAATAACAAGACTGTGATCAGGAACACAGGTGAGGTTAATAACAAGACAGTGATCAGGAACACAGGTGAGGGTAATAACAAGACAGTGATCAGGAACACAGGTGAGGGTAATAACAAGACTGTGATCAGGAACACAGGTGAGGGTAATAACAAGAAATCTGTGTCCGTGATCAAAATGCCTCTCACTGGTACGTGACAGATCCCTGCCAAAGGGGCTTCTACAAAGTGCTGAATAAAGGGTCTGAATTCTTATGTGCATAAGATATTATTGTATTTTTATTTCAATAAATTGGTAGAAATCTCTTAAACTGAGTTTTCGCTTTGTTATTTTGGAGTATTGTGTGTGGATTTATGGCAAACAATATATAGTCTGTATTTCAACTTTAGTTAGAAGTAATATTTTTCTGATTTGACGTTTAACTGCATACATGTTTGTGTGTCAGGTTGGTAAAAGTACATTACACTGGATATAAAAAGTTGAAAAATATTATGATGCAGTATCTTGAGTTAAATATATTTTTGTATCTTCTTTCTGATTTGAGTGGCAGAGAAGTACAGGAAGACTTCATATACTTGGGGAACATTGGGAAAATTGGGTCTGTTTGTGGAAAGTTGAAATAAAAATGGTTACTATTATGGTTACTAAAATTGCTAAATTGGGAGTTAGGCAGGAGATAGTAGTCAAATGGCTTAACACATTTTTGGAAATCTAGTTGATTTTGTTTTTTTAACTAGCTGATGATTTTATGTATATGAAATGTTTCAGGACAGAATGGCTGAGAAGGAGAAGACACTGAAGATATTTAAACCTTTTGGCACATTTGAAATTAGCTGATTTGTATAGCTCATATTAAAAAATAGTGGCATTGTTTAATATCAAATGATCTTTTGAATGTTGCAAAATTCTAAGGTCTCTTAAAAGTTTTAAAATGGTTTACCAAAAGTTTAATATTTCAAAAAGTATCAATAGTGTCAGAAAGTTGTATACCACAGACTTCACATTTTTATGTTTGAACAGCAGCTCTAGCTTAAATGGTATGGGAGGAGTAGAATGCTAAAGAATAATATTACAGAGAAGTATGACGAAGAACTATACTGTGGCAGCTTTACATGCTGCCACACTAACAATAAGAAGTATAAAAAACAACTAAACTGTGGCACCATTTCAAGCCGCTCGACTAATAAAAAGACTATGAGAGAAATCTAGTCGTGTTTTGCCTTTGGCAAGCACACCCAATTAATTAGCAGGAAATGCACACCGCACTTTCGATCAGCTTCATGGCAGCTCTTTCGTGGACATAGATAAAAATATCTGTTTGAAATGTAAGAAAGAGAGGAGAACTGAAGATGCAAAAAATATCATCAGTTGCTAATATGACTAGGTTAATGCCTTTGGCTGCTAGACAATTAAATAGTTATTTTGAAAACCATTAGAATTGGAGAGTGCTTATAATATGCTTCCCTTAACATCTATGGTTGTATTATATTATGGCTTGGATTTATTTTTTTATGTTGCACACAATATCCACGTGAGATTTTGCTTTTGCATTTGACTGATCCCATCCAAAGTCGATGAGCACCTAGGAAGCATTTAGGGTTAACTGTCTTGCTCAAGGACAGAATAAAATTGCTCCTCTTGCCACAGTGTGTGAACAGTATAGCTTAGCTTGGCCTTACTGAATGACCAGTATGTCGGACAGGCCATTTTCCAATATTTGAGTGCACCAACACACTTTTTCAGCAGCGAGAGCTTTTTTACAAACACACATGATATTAATCAGCAGTTGCAGAGCAAGCTTGGGTATAGTGCAGGAGCTGTCTTTTTCCAAGTCAGTATATTGACCAGAGTGTCATGGACCCTGTATTTCACCTCTTATATTTCCGTATTATTTGGCATTATCAAGTTCCAGTCCATGTAAAACAAAGCAGAAGTTTGCAGGTCTCTGATCTCATAGTTCTTTCATATCCTGACTTTGTGCTCCTGGATCACTGCACCAAGTAGAATAACTTCTAAGTTATAAAACTCATCAACACCTGTTAGGAGAGATGCTGGGTTAGTAGGCATTTGATCAAACCCTGAATCACACCAAAGCTTTTCTGTGTGTTGTCCTTTAACTGATGTTTAGGCTATGTTGTGGATAGTGGGGCTCATGAGGTAGCCTCCACACAACAACACACCTGGTTGACTTAATTTAAAAGGAAATATTACAATATTACAACCAAATACTTGTCTTGATTAAATTATTCCCCAATTCAATTAACGAGGGACGGAATGCATTAAGTAGGCTACTTTGAAGCAAGGTGGCTAGAGCTCTTTATCTACAAAAAATAATCAAGCCAGATCTTCAGTATATGCACGGCATGGAAATTATTTGTCAGTTCGGCTATAAGAATACATTTTGGTGGAAACATGGTTACAACATCAATGCTTAGCTTAGGCTAGCAAACAATTTAAAGTAACTTACCATGTTAATACTTTACATGTGTTTTAGAGTACCTGATGATCAATTCATGTTTCTTTCCTCGGATGACAACCCCCTTGTGTACTGGCTCAAGGCACTGGATTTTCATACACAGAGATGGGGAGGGCTCTTGATTATCTCCTCTTCCATCTTAATCTTGGAATCCGATGTAGAAGAGGGTCACATGGGAGGCACCTGTATCCGACAACTTAGAACAGTGCATCAAAATCTAGAAGTGTAGGCTACTGGAGTGCTGCTTTCCCGGATTCACAGACAAATAAACCAAATGAAATAAAGTACACAAAGTAGACATGAATGCCCACTTTCCATTGCTATTAGCGTCAGAAGCTGTCTTAATTCTGCTTTCTTTAACCTTTTGAAAAATGGAAGTGCTGCTGGTGTGTTGACAAACTGGGAATTTTATTTCCACTGGTTGATTCTGAGGCTCTATAAAATGTGTAATTCATGTCATTAACCATTTTAAATTCATATTTTTTGACAGCCCTAGATCAAAGTATGCTACTAGGCTGGCATTGTTTAAAAGGTCATTTCAATGCTGATTTATTTGCCTATACTGTAAATCTGTTATTGATCTTTATATACTGTATCGTATCTGCAATAAAATGTTGTAATATTCTCACACAAACAAAGTATTTCTGCATTTTCACTGGTAGAAAGGTTAATCTACAACCCTGTTTCCCAAAAAGTTGGGACGCTGTGTAAAATGAAAATAAAAACATAATGTAACGATTTGCTAATTATTTAAACCCTATATTCAATAGAAAATAGTACAAAGACAACATATCAAATGTTGAAACTGAGACATTTTGATTCTTGAAAAGTATATGCCCACTTTGAATTTGATGCCAGCAGCACATTTCAAAAAAGTTGGGAAAGAGGCAAGAAAAGACGTGTAGTGCTGAAAAACTAAATCTGGTGAAATATCACAACCAAATAGAGTCAGTTGGCAACAAGTCAGTGACATGATTCGGTATCAAAGATGAATTCCAGAGAGGATGGGTCTGTCAAGTGGGGAGTATGGGGAGGGGTTCATCACTCTGTGAGAGACTGCATGGGCAGAGTTGGGGAGTACCTGATTACACGTAATCTGTTACATTCAGGGTTTATTTGTCAAATGCACTGAACAACACAGCCGAGAAGAGTTGCTCTGAAAAACTCAGACAGGAAATGTTTTTAAAGATTAGGCAACTATTTGTTAGATAGCTGTAACATGGGCTGCCTTCAAGATAAAACATTATATGGATTTAATCACGATATTTAAGGAGAAAAGGTGTGTTGGGAAGCACTCTGCGGAAGGATGATGATATGCATTTGAGGCAACCACCTCAACACCGTCCATACAGGTAGGCCATGTGATTCTGCTTGCTTTGCATCTCATAATATTGCATCCATTGGTTATCATTGGCTGCTGACACATTGACTTTAAACTAAGAGTGCAGGTGTATAATCACAGTTTATTTCTATGATTTGCAATTTGAAAATCAATTGCTGGTGGCCCTTATAATCATGTTATGTTTGCGCAGGTAAAACATATTTGTGTGCGGGTGTTCAAGATGGCAAATTTGCGTTTGTGTGCCTGGGGTTTCTGCAACGTTTTGACAGTGTTGGTGGTTGTGGAGCAAAACATCAGACTATTGTATTAATGTACACACGAAAAGCTGCGGATATCTTGATTTTTATATACAATAATGTCAATATTTTTCATATTTTTCAACAATGTTTTAAAGCAATTAGAAACATGAATAAAACAAATAACAGAAAAGGTTAACACATCCTTCGATTTTGGGTTTTGTTCAGATAAACAGCCAGATTCTGGAAGATCAAGGGTTATTGGATTAATTGGAATGACTGAATATCTGATTGACCTTTAGCGTGTAATGTAGAGATGTAGCCTAATCATATTGAAGTAGAAAACAATGGTTTAGAAACCCTTTCCAAAGGTGCTGTACAAAACCCATAATTTTAAATGTTTTTGGCCAGCTATAACACTCAACTGGTTATAGGCTATTCCTATTTGTTTTCTAATAACTCTTAACATGAAAGTAACCTAAAAGTAATTCAGATTACTGATTACAAATGTGGACAGGTAACTTGTAACTGTAACGCATTACATTGCACAACCCTGTGCATGGGCAAATAGTGAAACAATGTAATAATATTTCTCAATATAAAATTGCAAAGAGTTTGGGGATCTCATCATTTACGGTACATAATATCATTAAAAGATTCAGAGAATCCAGAGAAATCTCTGTATGCAAGGGATAAGGCGGAAAACCAATATTGGATGGCCCTGATCTTCAAGGCCTCAGGTGGCACTGCATTAAAAACAGACATGATTCTTTATTGAAAGTCATCACACGGGCTCAGGAACACTTCTGAAAATCATTGTCTGTGAACAGACTACATTGCTGCATCCACAAGTTAAAACTCTACTATGCAAAGAACCATATATGCAAAGAAACCATATATAAACAAGGTCCAGAAATGCTGCTGCCTTCTCTGGGCCTGAGGTCATTTAAGATGGACTGAGGTGATGTGGAAAACTACAGTGTGGTCTGACTAATAAAAATGTGAAAAAGGTTTTGGGAAACATGAAGTACCGTCTGGCTTATTAGCACACGTTCAATAGCCAACATCTCTGATGGTATGGGGGTGCGTTAGTGCACATGGCATGGGTGACTTGCACATCTGTGAAGGAACCATTAATGCTGAACAATATAAAGCTGTGCTCAAAAGTGTGCATACCCTTGGATAATTGGTCATGTATGTACCATTTGTAAAGAAAACATGAGTGAGCAGGCGAAACATGTCTTTTATCACTTATGGTATACACATTCTACTGTAGGTCATAACAGAATGGCACAATCAGAAAACAAAATGTGGCCACAAAGAAAAGAAATAACTGACCCCTGTTCAAAAGTCTGCACACCCTTAGTTCTTAATAATGTGTACTGCCTTATTTAGCATCAATGACAGCGTGTAGTCTTTTGTAAAAGTTGTCTATGAGGCCGCAAATTCTTGCAGGTTATTTAGCTGCCCATTTGTCTTGGCAAAATGCCTCCAGGTCATGCAAAGTCTTTGGACGTCTTGCATGAACCACACGTTTTCGATCTCCCCTGAGTGGCTCAATGATATTAAGGTCAGGAGACTATGATGGCCACTCCAGAACCTTCACCTTTTTCTGCTGTAACCACTGGAGGGTCAACGTGGCCTTGTGCTTAGTGTCATTGTCGGGCTGGAAAGTCTAAGAGCGTCCCATGCGCAGCTTTCGTGCAGAAGAATGCAAATCGTCTGCCAGTATTTTCTGATAACATGCTGTATTCATCTTGCCATACATTTTCACAAGATTCTCTGTGCCTTTAGAGCTCACACCCCAACAAAACATCAGTGAGCCACCACCATGTTTCACAGTGGGGATGGTATTCTGTTCACTATAGGCCTTGATGACCCCTCTCCAAACGTAGCATTTATGGTTGTGACCATAAAAATCTATTTTGGTCCCGTCACTCCAAATTACAGTGTGCCAGAAGCTGTGAGGCGTGTCAAGATTTTTCCGGCATATTGTAACCAGGCTTTTTGTGCTATTGGCGCACTAAAGGCTTCTTTCTGGCAACTGGACCATGCAGCTCATTTTTGTATCATCGTATTGTGCTCCTTGAAACAAACCCTGTGGGTTTTTCTTTGTATTCCGAACAATTCTTCCGTCAGTTTTGGTTGAAATCTTTTTTTGGTCTACCTGACCTTGGCTTGGTATCAAGAGATCCCAGAATTTTCAACTTCTTAATAAGTGATTGAACAGTACTGACTGACATTCGCAAGGCTTTGGATATCTTTTTATATCCTTTTCCATCTTTATAAAGTTCCATTACCTTGTTACATAGGTCTTTTGACTGTTCTTTTCTGCTCACCATGGCTCAGTATCTAGCCTGCTCAGTGCATCAATGGGAGAGCTAACAAAGTCATTGACTATTTATACACAGACACTAATTGCAATTTAAAAAGCCACAGGTGTGGGAAATTCAATTTTAATTGCCATTTTCACCTGTCGGTGTCACCTGTCGGTGTGTCTGTAACAAGGCCAAACATTCAATGGTATGTCAACTTTTGATCAGGGCCATTTGGGTTATTTCTGTTATCATTATGATTTTACGGTGGAGTCTCCCTTTAATTCCTAATGTAATTCAAATTTATATATACAGAAGTGTTGCCTATTTTGCCATCTCACATTGTTTTGTTTAACTCATGAGCAGCATGATGTTCATGTTTGCAGCGGCTCTATGCCTTTTTAATTAGCAAGACAGAAGTGCATGTACGCAGTTCACTGTAGTAAGCTGTAGGCTATTTTGGTTAATTAGATCTCCATTCTCTTTTTGTTCATTCTGTTTGTTTACTGTTAATGTAACTAGCTTGAATATAGATTGTGCCATGACTTAATTTATCTGAAATTTTGTCAGGATCTGCTCACTTGGCCAAACTCCTACATAGGGACCACACTGGGTAAAACATTGGCATCTCATTTGCATTTGGTATTGGAACTGGGATTGTGAGTAAACTAGAATAACTATACAATGCCATCAAAAAAGTTTACCAATAAAATGTTGCGTAACATGTTGGTATTCACAAGGGTAATGCTTTTATCATACACTGTCCTTGACTAATTTCTAACAACTCCCTCAGGAGGGTTTGGAGCCTCAGGTCTAAGGTCAAGTGAGCGTGACCTCACACACTAATCCAGCTGAGATATTGGTTGGATGTGTGAAAATAATCTGAGTGGCTTGGTGAAACGTTTCGGAGAAAGTATATCAGTCTTCAAACACATTACTGTATTCCGGAATTTTTGGAAATAATCGTGATGGCTTTTATACTGTTAATACTGTAATATGTATGTATTTCTTTGTAATATAGCTGATCATCTCATCCAGATGGATTTACATGCATCATTGTTTGCATTCATTTAGTACCAAGTTCTGAATATTTGTAGCCTATTTTATTTTATATGACAATCAGCAAGTTATATAAAGTAGTTCTATTTAAGGACATAAAGCACATTGCTTTTACATTTAATATGTCAAATAATCTTTATCAAATATTATGATTCTTATGTAGTTACTGAGAACAGATAAGTCCTCAGTAAAGCACAATTTCTCTTGGGCTCAGTCAGGCCCAACAACCCAATTTCAGAATGTTACCGTGTGTACTCTACTACTTCCTCTCGGTAGTCAGTTGAGACCCACTTAGATGCTGACTGATACAAGTTGGCCTGTTAAGCCTATGTGGCCTGTTAAGCCTATGTGGCCTGTTAAGCCTATGTGGCCAGTTGGCCATGTTTTCAGCTCTCCACATTTGTTGCAATGATACAGTGTCATAACTACAATTGAATACTAAGACTTGAGTACAATGTGTAGAAATAAAAATTATTTCTACACATTGTATTATTTTTTATTATTATTAATAATTCTGTGTACAAAATTGTGTACTGCACACACACCCAATAATTTTTTTGCATTGTCATAAATTTGTGGTACGCTATGTGTCTATTTCACAATCTGTTAGCCTTCGTGGTTAATAAAACAAGAGGTGGTTTCACTGAATAAAACACAGACCATTGACTTAGGACAGGCCGGCCAGTGGGTGAGGGTACGTGTTTAGGTCAGTCAGGGTTGGGAATGAGCGAGCGAGGCCACCGAAGCACACTCTCTCTGGTCCTTTACAGAACAGTGGCCTCCCACCCGGTCCACAGGCCCAAACCCTATACACCTCCCTACTCTGCCCCTCTAACTCACCTCGCCTCAGCCCAGTGCCCTGACATGTGTGGGGACAGGAGCCGACTGATAACAAACATCTCCAGTCATCCTCTGCGTCTGACGCCCACCAGGCCCTTTATCCGCCCCGCACAGATACTTTTGTCCATTCTGCACTTCTTTTCACTCCCCTGTTGCACAGAAATAAATGTGTTCTCCTTTTTTTAACCTAGAGTAAAGAAAAAAATGAAGGATGTGACTGCACCCATTTTCCCTCCACTTTCTATTCTCTCGTCTTCCTTTCTCCCTCAGCTCCCTCCAGCCCCCCACGCATATGTGTCTGCTCCTCTGCCCGGCGCTGTAGCGTCTGGCTGAGAGAGATGGATGCCAGCTCCTCTCCCTCTAAAGGCACAATGTCTCTCCCCTCCAGCACCTGCATATTGTGATATAGTGCCTCTATTCACTGAGTCGATTGCCTTTAACGGCACACAGGCAGACTGGGAAAATTGAAAGGGATTGCAGCCTGCTTTTCATCAGAACAGGAACGGAGCAGGCTGGAGGATCTGGGGGCGCAGGGGTGCTCTGGGGGCGGGGGCTCTGGCTGGAGAGGGGACATGGGGAGTGGAAAGCAGATGGGGGAAGGGAAAGAGATGGGGGGTGGCGGTTACGTTAGGAAATACTGTACTGCTGCACTATTCTCAGGAGAAGGGAGTAAAAGTAGAAGCCGTTTGTTCTTGTATCGATTTGTTTCTATGTAGCAGTCCCTATTGATCAGTGAAGTATTGAAAAAAAGAAGGAAACACAGAAAGAAAATACTCGTCTGCTTCAAGGAATATGCCTTGTTTGTTTCCGTTTTTTTTTCTTTTTCATATCAATGTTTAGTTAATTCTTTGAACATATCATTTGTAAGCTTTTCCCTCTTCAAGACGATCTCAGAATGTAATTACAGATATATTTTTTTAGGAAATCCTTGGTCTTTCTAACGAGTTAGCAACACATTTACAGTAGTCTTGTTATCTTTGTGGAGTGACACATCGGCAGCTACAGTATATGCAAATGAGCAGTCAAACTGAGTGCCGCTAAAGACGAGAGAATACCTGAGAAAATACACCCAGTCTAAAGAACAAAAGAAATCTTTGTTACAATTGAAACTACCTCCTATTCATATCAAAATTAATTAAATTATTCCAATTAAAATGACAAACTATTGATGAGATTTGTGTAGGATTTTATGATGAGAATAGTGTGGTTTATATTAATTAGATTACTTCTCTCTCTCTAGATGGTTCTCTGTGAACCTTTGTAAGTCATAAAGTGCACTAGGCTATACCAGCAGTGTGTGTTTGAAACAGTCGTGGCAAGAAGTATCGCCATCTTTGCACAATCTTGAAAGTTAAAAAGCTGAAAGTTGTAAGTGACCAAAGTATTTGGTCTCTACAGTTCTTTGTTTCACTGATAAAACCCTGAAATGGCATTGACAACATTACTGACAGACTAAACTCACATTTGGTAGTACAGCTTTTCATCAAAATAACTGCAACCAAGTGCTTCCTGTAGCCATGGAAGAGGTTCCTGTGCCTCTTTAGTGGCAGTATACTCCAGTCCTACCCAATTTGAGGGGAACCTTCATGCTGCTGTTTTCTGTGCTTTCCATGGGTTTTCAGTACGATATAGATCTGCACTCATTGCTGGCCACTGTAGAACTGTCTAGTGTTTGGCCTTGAACCATTTCTAAGTGCTTTTTGATGTGAGTTTGGGGTCATAGTCTTGCTGGAAATGACACATGATCTTTGACGGAGACCCAGCATTCTGAGACTGGGTTTGACGCTGTGCTCCAAAATACCTTGATACTGTATTCTCCTGATTTAAAGCTGCTATGCACACGGTCAAGGGTGTCAGTTCTGGAGGCAAGGCAACCCCAAAACATAACTGAACCTCCTCCATGTTTCTGTGGGAAAGGTGTTCTTTTCTTTGAAGGCTTCATTTTGTTTTCTGTTTTGGAACATTTCGGTCAGGCTTTCTTATGTCTTTCTCAGCAGTGGATCTACTACTATAGAACCCCCTTTAAAACAAATGGTGTGAGTTGAAGCTGTCATATCTTGTCTCTGAAGATCAGCTTGAATATGTGTGGCAGTTGATTGAGGTGTTTTCTCAAACATTCAAACAGTCCTTCGCTGTGACCTTTCATAAAAAAAAAAAACAACCAGGGAGGTTGACTTAGGTGGCATAGGCCTTAAACGTCTTGATAGCATAATGTATGGTGGAAACAGGAAAATCAGAGTCTCTAGAGATGGACTTGTAGATTTGAATTTGTCCATGCATGTGTCTGACCTCCTAAGACAATTCTCTGGTTTTCATTATTTTCTCCTAGCTCATTGTGATACACATATTGATTCAGCACAGGAGAATGAGTCCTTTTCTCTGTTAAAACAGGCTGAATGAGTGGTTTTCATATTGCAAGCAGATTCATCTCACCACAGAAAACTATTTTCAAAGGAAAGGGGAGTCACCTGCTTGAAAGCTAATAATTTTTCATAGGTAATCTTGAAACTATAGAAGGAATCCATAAGTCAGCGAATATATGGCTGTGCCAATGCCCACTCAGGTTCCATGGCTGTGCTAGCTGCGCTCGTAAGGTGCCAATAATATTTTGCATACCATTTTGGATTTCTTTGTGGAATAAGCTACGTTTTAAATTATTCAGCTGTTTTTGTTTTGCTCAACTGCAAACCAAAGAAATGCATATTGTATGTGCATAGGAATAGATTTTAGAATTTCAAGAAATTCTTCTGCATTGTTTGAATATCGTGCCACTGCATGGTCCTGATATTGACCCTTCTGAATGGAAACTACACTCAACTGTTTATAGCTCAACATTGCTGCACACTGTCAAAATCGGTGTTCTGCAGTGAGATAATTCACGTCGTATATGCACCCAAATGTTTTTGCTGTGTTACCATGAATTTTACACTTTGCAACGAAGGCACACACCTCAAATGTCCCTTAGCAGAAGTATATAAAAACCTGCATTTATTAGTCTCTATGGGTAGTTATAAGCTTGGACATTTCCAGTTAAAATAGATCATTTAAGATGTCCATGTAGCTCCCAACTTCTTCTGTGATGTAGAAGACACCTAAAGATCTCTTTGAAATGTAAAATGACTTGCATCACAACCTTGCCAGGCTGCTTTTGAAAGTTAATGCCAGTCCTGAAAGTTGTGTTGAAATGTTAAGGATTTGTGAATGAGCAATAGCAACATCCCTTCCCTATTTCTCCTGGGTTTTACGGAAACGCTGTAGAGACGAGTTGATTTTAGCTTGCCATCAGCTATAATTTAGACATTAAACCTTTGTCCCATGAAGACCTCTGTAAGAGATCAATCTTCACATTTCACCCCTTGCTGCTAGCACAAAGCATGGAGGGGAAAATAACACAGTCACGAGAAGAATCTGATATCTATTCAAGGTCTTACCCTCAGATGTTCAATGACTTTTCCCCATTGATTTGAAGGAGGTGAAGAGGGGTGATGAAGAAAAGGGGGATGGAGAGGACACTTGAAAAGGAAATAACCTTTTCTGAAGGTGCAGATGTCAGATATAGCATCCCATGGATGCCCATTGTGGATCCCTCAAGCTGCCACTCTATGATTTGCACTTGCATTGGCCGTGCAACAAAGCAGCTGCACTGGTTTTGCAGCGTCCATTTCTTTTCACTGAGCGATCAATAGTTGTCTTTGTCTCCCTCTTTTTCCTCACTTGACAGGCCTGCTTTTAAAGGGCTGGTTTTACTAGCTACTCACAGGTCTTGTCAAGCCTTCCATTTACATCCAAATCCGTCAATGTAATGAAAATGAATTGCACAGTGAGGCATAATAATTGTCGCACAACTGTTCTCCCAGAAGTGTTCATCTTTTTTGTTTCTTAACACTACACTGTAAATGTATGGACAGTTATAACACCGCCATGTGTGTTGATTTCATGAATATCTTTGATTGTTAACGTCTTATCGATGACTGTGTGAAGAATGCCTGTGGATGTTGTCCATTCAGCGGCTAGTGTGCGGAAATCTATGGTTTACTTTAGGTCTTCATGTCAGTGCTGCAGTGAGATCTACAGGGCTGCAGGGCTTTCCAAATGAGTCAATATATTAATGATGCTGATGAAGGACATTGCCTACCTCACACAGCCAGCCGGCTTAGTCTGAGTGGGTGCAGCTCCCACGGGACAGACTGAGGCACAGTTGTTAAGAGAAATTATATGACGAAATGGTGGTCCACTGATTCCAAAGTTTACACTGTTTAAACTACAACTATAGGAATATTGAATGTTCACAAGATTTGGCTATTGTGAAATTTAAACATAACTTCCCAAATGTTAGCCCATGGAACGGGGTATTGTAGTTGGACCTGAATGCGAAACACATTCAGAAAATAACGGTATACAAATTTGACCCATCATGCATAGTCCACCATACCATTACTGGAAATATTGAACAGTTGAGTTGGATGTAATGTTAAAGCTTACCAACAGGTTTATAAACAATGTAATAATTATAATTAGGAGTATAAAGAAGCTTTCCATTGTGCTTTCTACTGTGTCATCACAGTACAAATGGGACACATCTGACTACAGTGTGAATGTTAATGTATTCACCAATAAGTCTATTTAATATGTAGTTCTACGTGTCTTTCCACTTCTAGTTTGATTCTCTTTGTCCATTACTATGTTAGATATAGACACGCTCTGGTTAAAAAAAGTGTGAATAGGACCAGTGCAACCGACAGTTTCGCACGGAGGTAGTCTGGTGGAAAATAGCGGGGGCAATAATTGTTTCCACAACACTGACTTGCAATACTCATTATGTCTGGAAAGGGTGTAGCAAGTAGATAGTTACACCAAATAATGTTGTTTTTCTGTACCGTGGCCTTGCGGGAGTTGGTAGGACTCAAGCGTTCAGTGTGAAAAATCCAGTTTGACTTTCAGAAAGTAGCGATTTCTGAACATGCAATAGTCCTCTAGCTAGCACTGGTAAATTATACTGTGTGTGAATTTTTTGTGTGGGGGGACTTTTCAGCTGGAAAATCATTTCAGATGATAATGTAACCAGAGTGCATCTTTTAAAAGGACTAATACTACAATGATGTTGGTAACATCTCATTCAGGTATGTTAGTCCAGCTTAACTGAAGAAAAAGAATTGCCCGCTGTTGTGTCAAGATTGTTACTAAGAACCTTAGCTACCCACACTACATTCTTGACTGGTGGTGGCTCGTCCATTACTTAGCCTACTACTTGCAGACCCAATGGTGAAGACTAAGACAGAGATTGTGCAAATCATTTTAGCAGGTGTTCTTCCTTTCAAATTATTCGCTATCACTTTTTCACACAGCCATAGGAACTACTCAGTGTCATCTAGCAAGCAAGCTACTAGTACTGTAACGTTTGTTCGATTAACCTTGAAAATAAAGCTAACTACGTTTAACTATGTTTTTAGCCAGAGGAAAGCTTATATTTTATCACGTTTGTTCGTTCTGTAGCTATGAAAATGTACTGGCGTTTATACACGTTGTACTTACTATGAATACAAAACCTATAGCTACCGTAATCCACTTGGCTAGCCTACAAACTCTGCTAGTCATGAAAAAATGAATGAGAATGTTGGATTTGGTCACAACAGATTTTTTCAAAATAAACGTATTATGCATAAAAACATTATTGGGGGGACACTTTAACCCGTTTCTAATATTGGGGAGGGACATTTCCCCTCTGTCCCCCCTGGCTCCTACGCCCTTGGGTTGAAACACAACATTCTTGTACTCAGTTATAAACTGACATGGAACTATTGTTGTTTCAATATAAACTATACATTATATCACCCCCAAAAGTGGGTCTACATCACAGAGAGAAAACATACAGCCATTTCAAATATATTTGAATGTACGTAATTGTTGTGTGCATAATCCCACCAGTAATAGAAGTGTTTTGTTTGCAATAGTCTGCTTCTTTATGATCATTCTTCATAAAATAAATTATCACTTTGGTTTAAAGATATGGAGGGTGTGCAGCTGAACGAGCTGATTGAGGGCCCATCTGCATGTGAAATCACAGCTGTGCCATCAGAAATCCTAATATTCCATGGCTGATTTAAGTACCTTGAAAATGTAACTATATAGATAACAAAGGGGCTATTAAATAACTGACAAAGTACCAACGCTAAGGTAGAGGTAGGGAGGATTAGTCTTTAACTTCACATAAGATTAGATAGCCTTAAGTTCTAATTAAAATCCCCATTCCCCTTCTAAGGCAGTAATTTCGATCTAAAAGAGAGAAGAAAGTTTGATGTTTTGCAGACAGATTCCCTGTTCATTTCCAAACCTGTCTCTATCTCTTTCTTTTCTTAGAATTGATCAGAATCAATGTTATCTCTTCCACCAGGTAAAACTTTCTTGCCCTTGCTGGGCCTGAAAGTCAAATGGTGTAATTTAATTTATCAGAGAACTAGCCCCAATACAGACCAGCACACAATCTCACAGATAATAATATACATATACAATGTGAACACACGCACACAAACACTGACACATTCACTTATTTCCTCTATGTCCTCTATGTTTGCCTTTCAGATAAGGATATATTTTGTAAATTAACGATTAGCTGATTGATGGAGAAAGAGTGAAATGATGGAGGGAGGACCTAAGGGGTGGTAACACTGAACCAGATTTTAGAAAGCATGCAGATTGTCTGTCTGACTGTTAAAAAGCGATTTGACCCCCCTCGCCACTTGCCCAATTAGACTAGGTAATTATTTCCCCCGTTTGTTGTGACAGAAGGATGTTTACCTTGTTGCCTTAAAACATCCCTATACCTAATAGTTTCAGTCCCCCCCACCCCTTTCCAGCTCATTAAGCCCAAACAATTATTTTCCAACAAAAAGCCTCACAGGCTACAGTCTTAAATAAAAACAGCGGGATCGAAGGCAATGGGATGGATCACTTTGCCAAAGCCTTGATTTATTTTCTTCTGTTGATGTATTTCAACCAACAGGGTAAGTTTCTTCCGTTGACCATACAAAACCCAGATGGACAGCGCCGACTGATGTTGAGGCGCTCTACAATAACAATCTGCCCTAAGTGGATTCCAATCGCAAACACCTGAAATTTTACAGGCAATTAAAAAAACAAGGGAGAACGGCATTGAGGATTTGAAGTTCAAGGCTGACCACATTACTGTTTCACATTGTTTCCAGCAAACAGGATACCTCATAATGGGAGTATACATTTCCTTATACCTGATTTTTCTGATACAGTAACACTTTAGTTTGGATACAAATTGTCATAACACTCTAAAACAAACATTAGAGATGTTTGCCTAAACCTCTACTTAATTGTCTGTACATACTAGAATTGTCATGCTGATAATTTATAGTTAGGTATGGGCGCCTTCATGCTGGTTTCAGCTGGTCTACCAGCATCAGTATTGTCTTTTACCAGCTGTATGATTCTCAAGCAGTATTGCCCAGCATGAACATGCAAAAGACCAGCATTGCCCATCTCAAACCAGCAGGGCCCCCGTTTCACCTAAACAGTCGGATTAAATCTGTTGTCAATTATTCGCGTGCATAATACGTATGCACAGCCATTTTAGTTCCACTTCAGTTCATTAATAATGTATCCAGTATCAAACAGCTTTTATTGAAGCCAGAATCTATCTTTGAAAAACTAGACAATCGGAATGGGCATGGGTTTCTTAGTTCTGATTCTGTTCCATCATACACATAGCTAGCTCGCTAGACCAACATTTATATATGATTTCCATAACAAATCTTAAAAACAAAACATTTTCAACCATCATATACCTAACTAGCTAACTAGTTGTTATAGCTCGAAAATCTCTAACTTTACTGGTTAGCTAGCTACTCACAGGAAAATGGTGGTACTCGCTTGCTGCTGGGACTGTCAGTGGCAACTCAAGTGCTGGAACTGCATCAGACTTCAGCACAAGAAAGCACTTGTCTTAATGGGCACGGTTAAGCTATTAAAATCAGACAACGATGTAAGTCAGGTCTTCTGAGCAAAACCAAAACCGAGTGATTCGGACTCAAGTCACTTGATCTGATTTTCATACGTTTGTGAGTCCACCAGCATTGTTGATTAAGTTCAGTTAAAGTGCAGACTTTGCTGAAGAGGTGACTCCGGGATGCTGGTCTTCTAGGCAGTGTTGCAAAGAACAAGCCATAATGTGGCCAACAAAACCAAACAATTAAGATTGGCAAAAGAACACAGACACTGGACAGAGGAAGAACTGCCTGGAAGGCCAGTTTCCCAGAGTCACTATTTACTGTTCATGTTGAGACTGGTGTTTTTCACATACTAATAAGGTGATGGTTGCTAGATATTCCATTGTGTTTTTCACATGACTGTACCTCGTTCCTTTTTTTTGTGCCCAAAGCCTAACTTTAAAATAATATACAGACAAAATTATATGAACACTTTAGTTGCAATGGCAGCCTGTTATACTTGGTTGGCGGATAACTTAAGATACTCATTCAGAGGGGGCAGCACTGAGCTGAACCTGCAATGTCACTTTTTAGACTAACTTAACATCTGTCTTCAAATGCACCACTGTGAATATAAAGAACCATACAATGTGGCCATTCAGCCAAAAACCAGAGATGGTGAAAGATAAATATTTGTCAGAGTGTTTACTGAATGTCTTGTATGAGTACTGGTGAGCATTGAATTGTATGAGAGACCTTTGTTTTCAATAAGATTTCAGGTGCTAAAGAAATGTGTTGCAAGGCCACTTTTTATTGCCTTATTGACTTATTTCTCTGCTCAAGGTAATTTATCTAAGCGAGAAAACATGGTCACAACAAACCAGGATCTAAGAGTTTTCTTGCCTCGAGTCACAGTCAGATAGATAGTTATTGATAAAATGGTCATCTGGAGTGATTTAAACAGAGGAAACCAACCGTTAGAGATACAAGGACACTACCTCATCTCAGCAAGCTTCTCAGTTCATACGCTCAAACTGACACAGCACACATAGCACGGCCAGATTCATATCTGTTTTATTAATCAGTTGAACTTGAAACCCCTTTTGAATTTAAAATGAATCCCATGTTTAAACCCGTTTGAATTCCAAATAATATATCTCAGGGTCAAATATTATGAATCCTCTCAGTTTTTTCTCATCAAGGCATGGAGCTGTAATTGCCATAAATATAGCCTAATTAGAGGTCTCTGGTATACAGTAAGTGATATACTGTATTTTCACCCTGTCACATAAATACCATTTATATTTAGTTAATTATCAACATGTGTAAAAGGATTAATTAACTAGATTAACCAATGCACAGCATTTTTCCAGTGTTTGCTTTAATAGTAGTTGGTTTGGTATTCTATGATACCGCAGAAATCAAACGGGGGAACATTGTACAGTGTTAGTCACCAGGATCAAACAGCATGATGACCTATCTTTCCACTGGCTTTTCTGCCCACCTTTTTCTTATCATTTGGGGATACTTTGCCTTTCCAGCCCCCTCTGGGAAGGTCTCCACTTTGAACTTCACTTCTGAGGCTGTTTTAAAGTGTTAATGAATCTTCTAATGGGCAAAATAGTATGTATGTAATTGTGGTAATTCAGAGTGCCAATTAGTCCTGAAAACTCATCTTTACCAGAGGTAGTATAGCAAGATAGCATGCCCATTATATAGCACAGGCAGCAAAATGATTTTAAAAAGAGGTCTTCAATACATAGTTTCTCAAATGTTGAAATAAGGTGTATCTTAGGTGCTGAATGAAAGTTGAAAATATGACTTTTTCAGTATGTAAAATATACTTATTCTACAAAAGTTGAATTACAGGTAATCGATTCCATAGCCAAATTGCAATGGCTGGGTAAATATGTCAAAATAAAACATTTTCAAGCTTATTAAAGGACAGGGTAGTCAAGGAAAGACGAGCACTTATCATAAGCTTTAAAACAGGCGGACCTTTTGTTCAAAGTAAGCCAACCAAAATAAGTTCATATCCAGAGCGATTTACATTTACTTGCTTTTCATTACTGTAGTGTGTACATTCATTCTCAATGTAGTGTGTACATAATTTTTCAATGTTTAATTGCCCTGCAAATAAGTCTGAATCAATTATAGACGTCTGTACTTGAGATAATTTAAGGCTTGTCTGAAGCTAACATCTGTGGACGTTTGCTGGTTAACCAAACATCAATGTTTGGGGCAAATAGTCAAAGTTGGACCAAATCTCTACCTATCATTCTGTAAATGTCAATATTTGGTTAAGCTTTGGAATGGATTGACGCAAGAGGGTCTTGGACATTGAAATCTTAGACAATTCAGAGTGCGTCAAAAATAGACGAAAGACAAGTAATCCAGACAGACCTAGGGCTGTCAAAGTTAACGTGTGCGATTAATTTATAATACTTAGGGCCAGTTTCACAGACACAGATGAAGCTGAGTCTACTGTAGTACTAAAGCAACAAGCTCAATGGAGTTTTCTATTGAACTTGATTTCTTTGTCCTAGAATAGGCTTAATCCATGTCTGCCAAACCGGCCCGTAAAGCTATATTGTTTTCTTTCACTGTAGTTTTCTTTTTTGAGCCTCCAAACCATCCATGGTCAGTGCTTGACTGAGCCCTGACACTATTTTTGCAACAGTACCGGTAACTTTACTGTCACTTGACTTGTCCAAAGCAATTCACAGGTCAATATTTTCTTTATAGTATTGGGGAGTAGGTATTCATGCTGTGAACCGAAAATTGTTAAACCTTTATTTCAACCTGGGACACAGAGTTGAAATACAAAGTACAAATACAAACAACACTTTCAAAATGTTCATCATTAGTGATGCTTCGATTACATCACTTTTAGGTGATTAGATATTGTAACAACTCGTCGCGGTGTAGTGTTGGAGGAACCAGGCGCAGGCAGTACTCTCGTTCGTGGGTTTTTATTAAAACAACAAACAAACCAAACACGAACGGAAAACGAAACTAACTACTGATGAAAATAAAGTGCGCGACAACGCGTCTTAACAATCAACATTCAACAGTAATTTAACAACACTCACCGGTATACTAACAGACAGCAACAATGACAAGCAACAGCAACAATGATCCACAATGTGGGGAGCAGAGGGGAAACATATATACACATACAAACGAGCTAGATTGGGACCTGGTGTGGAAGATGGGAAACATGTGACAGTCCGGGATGTGTTCGTGAGAATATGGGAACTTGTGGAAATATGGCACGGTGGCGCTGCTGCTCACCGCACCATGACAGTACCCCCCCCCAAAGGCCCGGCCACCGGACGGGCCAAGACGAACCCCAGCCCAAGGGAGGGGGGGCGGGGCAGCACAGTACCCCCATCGGCACAAACCCGCCGAGGGGGCGGAACAGCCGAGACTAACCAGGGTGGCGGAGCCGTCGGGACAGGCCGGGGAGGCAGAACTGGCCGAAGATCAGGAGCCGGCGGAGGGTCAGGAGCCAGGAGAGCCGACGGAGGGTCGGTGGCCGGCGGAGGGTCAGAGGCCGGGAGAGCCGACGGAGGGTCGGTGGCCGGCGGAGGGTCAGAGGCCGGGAGAGCCGACGGAGGGTCGGTGGCCGGCGGAGGGTCAGAGGCCGGGAGAGCCGACGGAGGGTCGGTGGCCGGCGGAGGGTCGGTAGCCGGGAGAGCCGACGGTGGGTCGGTAGCCGGAAGAGCCGACGGTGGGTCGGTAGCCGGAAGAGCCGACGGTGGGTCGGTAGCCGGAAGAGCCGACGGTGGGTCGGTAGCCGGAAGAGCCGACGGTGGGTCGGTAGCCGGAAGAGCCGACGGTGGGTCGGTAGCCGGAAGAGCCGAAGGAGGGTCGGTAGCCGGAAGAGCCGAAGGAGGCGCGGGGGCGGCCGGGACAGGAAGGGGCGCGGGGGCGGCCGGGACAGGAAGGGGCGCCGGGGCGGCCGGGACAGGAAGGGGCGCCGGGGCGGCCGGGACAGGAAGGGGCGCCGGGGCGGCCGGGACAGGAAGGGGCGCCGGGGCGGCCGGGACAGGAAGGGGCGCCGGGGCGGCCGGGACAGGAAGGGGCGCCGGGGCGGCCGGGACAGGAAGGGGCGCCGGGGCGGCCGGGACAGGAAGGGGCGCCGGGGCGGCCGGGACAGGAAGGGGCGCCGGGGCGGCCGGGACAGGAAGGGGCGCCGGGGCGGCCGGGACAGGAAGGGGCGCCGGGGCGGCCGGGACAGGAAGGGGCGCCGGGGCGGCCGGGACAGGAAGGGGCGCCGGGGCGGCCGGGACAGGAAGGGGCGCCGGGGCGGCCGGGACAGGAAGGGGCGCCGGGGCGGCCGGGACAGGAAGGGGCGCCGGGGCGGCCGGGACAGGAAGGGGCGCCGGGGCGGCCGGGACAGGAAGGGGCGCCGGGGCGGCCGGGACAGGAGAGGGCGCCGGGGCGGCCGGGACAGGAGAGGGCGGTGGCGGCCAAACCCCGGCAAGCTCAGGCGGTGCAGGCCACTCCTCCTCGGCCTCAGGCGGTGCAGGCCACTCCTCCTCGGCCTCAGGCGGTGCAGGCCACTCCTCCTCGGCCTCAGGCGGTGCAGGCTGCTGCCGCTGGCAGGAAGGAGGCGCTGGCTGCTGCTCCAATGCAGCAGTGGGCAATCGGCGCCGTGGCGCAGGGACAGGGGCAGCGGAAGGCCGCGGAGCAGGAAGCGGTGTGCGCCTAATTGCCAGCCTACAGCCTGGCCAGCCTGCACGGGGTCGAGGAGGCACCGGACATAGAGGGGGCGTCGTCGGGACTTCCCCCGGGCACCCACTCAGCCCCCCCCTAAAATTTTCCTGGGGGGACCTCGGACCGAGCGTTGGGCACCTCGCCCTCTTCTTCCTCCGGCCTCGCCTACGTCCTGACCCTCCTGCCTCCTGCATGTCCTGCAGGAGACCCTTCACCAGCTCCCCTTGTTCTTTGGTGAGGGGCTTGACCACTCCATACTGGTCCATGCCCCACAGCGGCACCCGAACCCATCTTGGGGCAACCCCCAGCACCGCTCCCCAAGGGGATCCTCCTCCACTCTCTCATAGACCGCTTCATCATCGTCCGATGAGAGGGAGTCAGACCCCCAATCGCCCCTCCACGTATACACCCTCTCTGGAGGGGCTGCCTGCTGGCTCCAGTTGCGGTGGATCATTCTGTAACAACTCGTCGCGGTGTAGTGTTGGAGGAACCAGGCGCAGGCAGTACTCTCGTTCGTGGGTTTTTATTAAAACAACAAACAAACCAAACACGAACGGAAAACGAAACTAACTACTGATGAAAATAAAGTGCGCGACAACGCGTCTTAACAATCAACATTCAACAGTAATTTAACAACACTCACCGGTATACTAACAGACAGCAACAATGACAAGCAACAGCAACAATGATCCACAATGTGGGGAGCAGAGGGGAAACATATATACACATACAAACGAGCTAGATTGGGACCTGGTGTGGAAGATGGGAAACATGTGACAGTCCGGGATGTGTTCGTGAGAATATGGGAACTTGTGGAAATATGGCACGGTGGCGCTGCTGCTCACCGCACCATGACAGATATTTTTTTTTATATAGATATACATTTACAAAATACATTTATCTTGCAGTCACCAATATACTCTAACGTACTATACCAACCTTGATAAGGGCACAACTTGCCTGTCTAAATGAGATATCCCTGTTTGGAGCAGTAGGTAGCACGCCCGACTGGGGAGCCAAACATCATGGGTTTGAGACACTGCCAACCAAACACCACCGTATATTTAAAAAATTTGTTAAATGTATTCAAAAATATACACCGCTCAAAAAAATTAAGGTCACACTTAAATCACACATTGGGCCTCAAGGAAGGAAATATATTAAAGATCAAAATCTTTACTGAACATCATGTAATTCGTTGAGAACAAAATTATGTAACAACGGTCAATGGAAACCAAAATCACCAACCGATTGAGGGCTGGATTCAAATCCACATCGAAAATCAAAGAAAACTATTGAAATCACAGGCTGTTTCAATTTGCATGAATTTCATCACGGCAGCTCATAATCTGACACAGTAGTGTGTATGGCCCCCACGTGCCTGTATGCTTTCCAGACAACACCTGGGCATGCTCCTGATGAGAAAACGGATTGTCCCACTAAAGGACGTCAGGCTCTCATGCCAACCTCATGGAATCTGTTTCTGACAGTTTGGTCAGAAACATGCCAACCAGTAGCCCACTGGAGGTCATTTTGTAGGGCTCAGGCAGTGCTCCTCCTGTTCCTCCTCGTATACATGCACCTGTATACGTAGAAGGGTGGTGCCTGCCAATGAAAACATTTTACTCGTTTAATTATTTCAATGGAAAGGATTTGGTTGACATCTATTTCACCGACACCAATGTTGTCACGTCTTGCATTGAGCCTATAGCAATGTAGCTTTATTCTGTTTTCCAAAAAAATCTGGCAAAAATGATAAAAAGATAAGAGAGATATGACAAGCATGCAAAATATGTTGGATTCACCGATGTTGCTGTTTTTTTTACCGTTGCCATTGTTTTTAGTTGACATGGAAATGTTAATAATATTAATAAGGATTAAGTCGATCGTGGCATTGACTGAAATGTCCTCGGAGGCAGAAAATTGGGTTGTAATTTGGTCACATTTATAGACCCTTTAATATCACCACTTTGTACTGTAGAAATTGCCTTTTCCCATCATTTGTGACATGATTCCTGTCTAACCTATGGCTCACTTTAGATGCATGTCATTGTATTAGTGATAAACTATGTCAAACTGCTAAAAAGGCAAGCAACATTGTGGTTTATATTAACACTCAACAATTAGTTTCATACACTGTTTATAAAAGGATAATTGAAGTTAGCTAGCTAGGTATATTAGGTAGTTGCTTAGTTGTTTAGCTAGCTAACAATTAACCAGAAAATAAGACAAATATATCATAATGGTTCTTTTAGGCAGAAATGTGAATCCTTTATTGCTCTTTGTGCATTTTTATAGCCATTCATCTATCATTCTCTCTAATTCTTCCCTTTTTCTCTCTGTTTATGCTCTGCTGCCAAAAGGCTTATGGCCCTATAAACCTGAGAGAATGTAGCAAATGGAGCCACATTGTCAGTTGCAGGTTGGGCCCTTATCAATAGAGCAGGACTGCCAGTAATTAGCAGCATAATCACCTTGGTAATTTAACCACTGCTCACTGTCACACCCTGCTTTCTGCTTCAGCAGGGCTAGGGATGGGAAATGACACTGCAGTGCCATTAGAGCTCCAGGACACCGTTCTCTCTTTCCCAGTATTCCCCTCCCCCCCCCCTTCTCTTTCTCTACATATATATATGTGTGTGTGTGTGTGTGTGTGTGTGTGCGTCTGTATATATATCCAGGCGGCGAACAAGTATTTGATACACTGCCGATTTTACAGGTTTTCCCACTTACAAAGCATGTAGAAGTCTGAAATAGGTACACTTCAACTGTGAGAGACAGAATCTAAAACAAAAATCCAGAAAATCACATTATATGATTTTTAAATAATTAATTTGCATTTTATAGTGTGACATAAGTATTTGATCACCTACCAACCAGTAAGAATTCCAGCTCTCACAGACATGTTAGTTTTTCTTTAGGAAGCCCTCCTGTTCTCCTCTCATTACCTGTATTAACTGCACCTGTTTGAGTCAAACAGACTCCAACCTCTCCACAATGGCCAAGACCAGAGAGCTGTGGAAGGACATCAGGGATACAATTGTAGACCTGGGATGGGCTACAGGACAATAGGCAAGCAGCTTGATGAGAAGGCAACAACTGTTGGCGCAATTACTAGAATGGAAATGGAAGAAGTTCAAGATGACGGTCAGTCTCCCTCGGTCTGGGGCTCCATGCAAGATCTCACCTCATGGGGCATCAGTGATCATGAGGAAGGTGAGGGATCAGCCCAGAACTACACAGCAGGACCTGGTCAGAGCTGGGACCACAGTCTCAAAGAAAACCATTAGTAACACACTACGCCGTCATGGATTAAAATCCTGCAGCGCACGCAAGGTCCCCCTGCTCAAGCCAGCGCATGTCCTGGCCCGTCTGAAGTTTGCCAATGACCATCTGGATGATCCAGAGGAGGAATGGGAGAAGGTCATGTGGTCTGATGAGACAAAAATAGAGCTTTTTGGTCTAAACTCCACTTGCCGTGTTTGGAGGAAGAATAAGGATGAGTACAACCCCAAGAACATCATCTCAATCGTGAAGCATGGAGGTGGAAACATCATTGTTTGGGGATGCTTTTCTGCAAAGGGGACAGGACGACTGCACCGTATTGAGGGGAGGATGGATGGGGCCATGTATCGCGAGATCTTGGCCAACAACCTCCTTCCCTCCATAAGAGCATTGAAGATGGGTCGTGGCTGGGTCTTCCAGCATGACAACGACCCCAAACACACAGCCAGGGCAACTAAGGAGTGCGTAAGAAGCAACTGAAGGTCCTGGAGTGGCCTAGCCAGTCTCCAGACCTGAACCCAATAGAAAATCTTTGGAGGGAGCTGAAAGTCCATGTTGCTCAGCGACAGCCCCGAAACCTGAAGGATTTGGAGAAGGTCTGTATGGAGGAGTGGGCCAAAATCCCTGCTGCAGTGTGTGCAAACCTGGTCAAGAACTACAGGAAACATCTCTGTATTTGCAAACAAAGGTTTCTGTACCAAATATTACATTTTGCTTCTGATGTATGAAATATTTATGTCATGCAATAAAATGCAAATTAATTACTTAAAAATCATATAATGTGATTTTCTGGATTTTTGTTTTAGATTCCGTCACTCACAGTTGAAGAGTACCTATGATAAAAATTACAGACTTCTACATGCTTTGTAAGTGGGAAAACCTGTAAAATCGTCAGTGTATCAAATACTTTTTCTCCCCACTGTATATATATATATATATATATATATATATATATATATATATATATATATATATAAATATACACACACACACACCTTACTTTTCTTTCTCTTGTCTTTCCCTTTTTCTTTGTTTTTATTTCCGTCTGTGGCTCTCTCTCTGACATTTGCTCCTTTTCTTCTCTTCGTCTCTTTCTCCCTGTCTCTGCCCACTCCGGCTGCACAACTTGGGGAATTCTTCTCATTAGCAGCGGGCCCATGTGTCTGGAGGGTGGCTGAACGCGGGCTCAGAGAGTAAATGATCTGTTTAAGGATTGATGTTTAATACTGGTGGATTTATGCAAAATGAAGCTTTGGGAAGGATAAGCACGCCAGTTGAGGCAATAAAGCCAATGACCCTGCCTTCAGTTTGGGGTTATCACTGCGGCTGCTGGAACCATGCCCACAGAAAGCAAATGTACACCCTTGTCTGGGCATGTGCTCTCTGTGAAATTCAGCCCTTTTACTCTATCAGAGATTCTACACATGCAATACACTGTACATTTGCACAGATTTTTTTATAGCCTGACATTTTAAATGATACCATACATTTTTGCAGAAGACCGGGTTATTACTCCACAATTTTACATTTTAGGGTTAACATGAATTGTATGTAATGACTAACTGATGTGAACCTCAAAGCCTGGAGATGTGTACTATGGCTGTTGTCAATACGCCTCCAGTTACAGCAGCTACATCTCTTGCTCTATAGCACTGAAAAATGGTTTATGATTACAGAGCTAGCTAGGTACTGGGCAGCGCGCGTCACTCTATCGATGCTCCTCCGTCTTAGAGGAAAGCAGATGATGTGGCAAAGCCAAAGCCGATTGGAGATGTGTGCAGAGACACAGGGAGCAGCAGCTGTCTTTTTGTATGCGGCGCCGGGTATATGTGAATGGTGTGTGTGTGTGCGCACATGCCAGCAGGGCCTGGGGAGACATAGTGAATGAATACACACTGATGGAGTCTCTGCAGGACAGCCTGGCGTGCACCTCTCCTGTGCTCCTCTGTAACATGATTTGTCCTAGCTATTGATACCCCGACGCCCCCCCACACCAATTTCCACACTAACTCAATTAGCATCTCGTCAATAATGCTCAGCATTTCATTTTGCTGCTTTAATTAACAGATTCAATTTGCTCGAACCGCTGTGAAAACAAATTAAAAGCGTGCAGAATGAAAGCCTGCAGCTCCAATGTTGTGGCTAAGGTGATTACAGATGCGTCAAATTACTGTTTTCTTGTTTATTTTGTCTCGCGAGGGGAATAAATGTGGAGAGGAGAACACACAGATTTCCACTGTTGAGCAGATCCAGGTTCTGACCGTTATTGGTGACTATCTGTGAGGAGTGTCAACATCAATGGACGACCAGAGGGCATGCCACGCCTCAAACAGCTTACGCTCGTCCACTCTTTCACACACTGTTCATTCTCCCTATCGGACACTGATTTCCAGCAGGGCCTCCTCCAGGGCCACAAAGTTGAAGTCTCAGCCTGTGTGCTTTCTCCTCACCAAAGCCTCACTGACCTTCGAAGCAACCGGGTTAGACACTGCTCGAATAGCCACGGGGATCCGAAGGGAAACAATCAGCAGGAAAAAAAATTATCAGAGACATGAGATTTTATTCTACCTCCAGATTACCTGACTAGAGAGCGGAGGGAGTCAACGAGAAGTGCAACATCTCAGCGGTTTTGTCTGTTCGGATCAGAACTTGTCTCCCTCACCTTGTGTGTCTCTGGGAGTAGCAGAGAATGTATGCGCATCAGCCAGAAACAAAGAGCACTCGAAAGAATCTTGGCAAGGGATGTCACAGCAAATCATCAAAACACAGCCACATTCAGCCAGTTGTCATGGATAATGGTGTCCTACAACAATGCCCTCTGCATGCGTTTAGTATGCCACTCTCAGCCTCCTCGCCTCGTTCTGCTGCTGTGGAAATGCAGCCAGACCAGCCGGGATAATCCCCTTGACATTGTACGGCTGTCATGTAAATAATGCACGGCCCGTCCTCCCGATTGAGCGCCTCCACCTTGCCATCTCGCAAATGACTGACGGAATTAGCCAAAAAGCCATGTACAATGGTCAATGCCTTGTTTCATTTCACGCTAAAAGATTTGGTAAGTTCCAACTCAGAAGGCAGGATATTGGCAACCCCCCACCCCCTCCTCCCTCTTTACTGACAGCTGAGTCTGTGTTCTGGTTTGCATTTTAATAGCAGGTTGTTGGTTTGCCCAATGTAACACCCTGTGAAAAGAGGCAACGTATCTCTGGTCGCCTGCTTCCGCCAAGCATTATGAACCCCATCAATAAAGCAGTTTAGTTTGACACTCAGGGAAATAACACTGCAAAGTTGTGTGCGTCGGTTTCTCGTTCTCTTTTTTATGCTATGATTAAAAGTTTCCACCCTCCAAGCACAATTTCCATCTGGGTAGCCAGCATGTCAACATCTGTGGGATTTGTTTTATCATTGTTAAGTGGCATGGAGAATTCCCAAATGTGTCACTACTTAATAAACCCACCCTCTCCATATCAACATTTTCCAGCTTCCCTCCACATCTCTGTATACTTTCTTCTACTATTTTCCCATGATGTTGAGTTTCCATTTGGTTTCTGTGTGTTCATCTGAGCAGACACAACTTTTGGGATTGTAAACATGACTAGTAGATTGCTTGCACGCTAATTATTGTCCTTTTTAATTACCAGTAAGAGTGTTCAGCAACAATGAGCTATGCTTGGTTTAACATTAAATAAATGTATTCCCATACCTGAATTAACTACTGAAATTGAAAAGTTCTTCAGTAGAAAACCAGTTTAGTCACACAATTTCTTCTAATATTTCCCCCACTACTGTTGTGGGGAGATTACAGCAAATTAAATGTAAACTAATTTAAATTCGAGCTAAACTAAATAAATGGGAGAATGCACCAGCATTGCAGACAATTAAATTGTGCACGGTTAATTATGCATACATAACTTTTTAATCCATAACAGAAATACACCAATTTAGGGATAGTCCTGTATTGACTCTTGACCCAGAATAGTTTCTACAAATTGAACTTTTCAGTCATTAATGACTTGACATGGTTGTCAAAGCTGCTGATTTAACTGGATTATGCCACGGTTGGTGGAGGTTCCACACAGTGTTTGCTAGTAGGGGGTCATTGATCTTTGCCGTTGGTAAATACCAGGTCACTTGATCTACACTCCATCAATGAGGTAGTCATTTAGATTGCAATGGGCAAATAACGGGGGGGGGTTGGTTATGTTATCCATGTTCTCAGATCATTGATCAGTCACCATGTCAACATGATGTCATTGATTGTATTTCAGGTCACAGAGAAAGGTCAGTCTGTTCTCAGCGTGTGTGGGGTTAGCAACCAGAGTCAAACCCCCTTATGAGCCTTGAGAGGGAAGTCTGTGATGTAGTTGACCAAGCTGAGATGAAACGTTCCCCTCACATGACTCCAGCTCCTGTCAAGCCCTGCTCATGTGGGTGGGTGGGTGGTAGGCAGAGTATGACTATAGTCTATGGTTTGGGTCTCCCGTGTTTCATTCCTACCACATTCACTGATAAAGGAAACATAATTTAACAAATCACACAATCATCTTTTTTTTTACTATTTACCAAATTAAAATATAAATGTTATTGCGGAAAAGGTTAGTACACCATTTCCTTTAACCTCACATAAAATTGTTTTAATTGGAACGAGGTTCACCAGAACAGGTACAAATTATTAGAAAACCATTGGAGAGTAACTTTGGGAGGGTCAAGCTTTCCATAAAGAAGCTTGGTCTGGTTTGGCCTTAACTATATGAGTGTGGGGTCACACATTATTAAGAGCGAATAATTTATCCTAGACATTCAGAGGAGATTGATGTGCATGACTCTGGGAGGGTTTACAAAGCCATTACCAAGCAATTCAATTAATTCTGCTGTCTGACGGATCATCTATAAAAGGACAGGTAGTCTCACCAAATTCAGCCCAAGTGCAGATGGAAAGATGTTCATCTGAGGGTAACATCAAGGGATCTACAGGCATCTTTCCGCAATAAATATCAAAGTGCATAAGTCCACCCTCAGAAAGAGACTCCAAAAGAGACTGCCTTATATGGGAGGTCAGGAAGTAACCAGCCTCTGCTCTCAAAAAATTATAATTAAGACAACACTGACATTTTCCAAAAAACACCTGGGTAGGAACCAAACTACTGGAACAATGACCTCTAGACAGATGAGTCGAAGGTGGAGATGTTTGGCTGCAAAACCAGATGCCCTATTTGACAAAAACAAAGCACTGACTTTAAACATAAAGAACCTTTTACCAACTGTAATGCATGGAGCCAGTGGAATTATGGTTTGGGGCTGCTTTGCTGCCTTGTGTCCTTGACAACTTGTCATTGTAGAGGTACCCATGGATTCTGTATTGTACCAGAAAATGATTGAGGAGAATGTGAATCTGTCAAA
This sequence comes from Esox lucius, assembly GCF_011004845.1. NCBI lineage: Eukaryota > Metazoa > Chordata > Actinopteri > Esociformes > Esocidae > Esox > Esox lucius. The sequence continues at coordinate 18,849,395 of NC_047576.1, forward strand.
AATCTGAAGCTGAATCGAACATAGATCTTACAACAGAACAATGATCCCACACACACAAACAAAGCTACAACAGAATGGCTCAAAAAGAAGAAATGGATGGTTATAGAAGGGCTGACTCCAAGCCCAGATCTCAATCCCATCAAAATGCTCTGGGGGGACTTGAAGCAACCCAATCATACAAGAAAGCCTTCAAACATGACACAGTTGAAGCAATACTACAAAGAATATTTGTCCAGGACTAAGAAGTGGAATTTCTCTAGATTGTTTTATTAATAAATCATTACAAAGGATCATCTTTCAGTGTCATTTTTAGATTAGGTTACCTTTATCTGTTAATAGTGCTGAAGTGAAGATTACGAATCCATGTGTCCAAATATTAAATATAAAAATTACAGTGACAGAAATGTTTGGGGAAAAATTTACGCAGATGAATGAAAATCTGTGTAATATAACCTTAAACAATTTCAGTAGCAAATATTTTTTTTTGTGATGGATTTGGCCATCCTCAGCAATGGACTGATACAGGTGAGAATCACATGGACATGCGACAGCACAACTAAATAAAATCTTAGTCGACTAACTAACTACTATCCAAACAAGCAACTATTGGATGAAATGGGGTTAGCCCAAATGTTTTCATTTGTACATAACGATTCAGACCCTTTGCCATTACACTCCAAATTGAGCTCAAATGCATCCTGTATCTTTTGATCATCCTTGAGATGTCTCTGAAATGATTCAAGTCCACATGCAGAGAATTCAGTTGATTGGACATGGTTAAGAAAGGCACATATGTCTCTATATGAGGGTCCACACTTCACAGGGCATGTCAGACCAAAGTCCACGGAACTCTCAGTAGACCTTCAAGATGGAGGTCTACTGAGAGATCTGGGGAAGATTATAATTAAAAATTGCTAAAGCATTGAAAGTTCCCAGGAGAACACTTGGCTCAATCATAGTTTAACAGAAGAGGTTCTGTAGTACCAAGGCTCTTTCTAGAGTTGTCTGTCCAAGCTGCTAAACTTAGTAACCAGGCAAGAAGGGCCTTGGTACTTCAGAATGTCTTCTGTTAACGTATGGGGGAGCCAAGTGTTCTCCTGGGAACTTTCAATGCTTTAGCAATTTTTAACAGAAGTTCTGAAGTACCAAGACTCTTTCTAGAGTTGTCTGTCCGAGCAGCTAAACTTAGTAACCAGGCAAGATCAGGGAGGTGCCCAAGAAACCAGTAGCCACTCTAACAGAGATTCAGAAATTCTTTACAGAGAGGGGAGAACCTGCCAAAATGACTCTGAGAGCATGAGGAAAATTATGATTTGGTCTGATGAGGCCAAAATGTAACTATTAGGCCTGAATGCTAAGCGCTATGTCTTGAACCCCAGACTTGAACTCAACTGAACATCTGTGTGGAGATCTAAAAATCCCAGTTCACCAATACTTCCCATCCAATCTGACAGAAATTGCGAGGATCTACAAGGAGGAATGGGAGATACTGCCCAAATCCAGTTGTGCAACACTGGTAGATGCAAACCCAATAACCCTCAAAGCTGTGATCACTACCAAAGGTGCTTCTACAATGTACAGAATAAGGGGTCAGAATATTTACGCACAATAGCTATTTCAGCTTTTTATTTTATTTTAATTGGCACACATTTAAAAAACATGTTTTCACTTTGTCATTATGTGGTACTGTGTGTAGATTGATGGCCAACAAATTATGTAATCAATTATAAATTAAGTTTATAACGCAATTAAATGTGGAGAAAGTGAAGGGTTCTGTGTACTATGAACATATATTTCATTCATTCATCCTCCCTCTGCCAGACTCAAATCAAAGAAATATTGAGTCCGCTATTTCTCTTGAATTTCTCTGCTATTCAATACAGTGTGAAATTTGCTGCTGGAAGACAAGAGGCTGCTTAGTAGACTAGATTTTAGGTTCCCTCTATCATAAAACAATGGTTCTAAATCGCCAATGAAATTTCAAAAGATGTCCATTGTTGCTGTCAGAATATTATTTTGTCTTGGCTTCCGAATGGAAATGGACATGTTCGTTTTCTCTGGGGCCCGCAGGGTATTTCGGGTGGGTGTACTTTCTGCCCCTCTTTCTGTGTGTGAGAGGGCTTCCAAGGATTTGGAGGGAGGGGAGGGCATGAGGACTGAGGGTCAATCATATGGACTCTCAGGGTCGACTTTCAAACACGGGCCAACTGATGGACTGTCCGTGACAGAATGATGGAAAATGGTCCTCACAGCCAGCTAAGCTGCCCTTCTAATTGGCCTTTATGAATATTTAATGAAATCAAGACAAAATTCAATCATGGCTTTTAACTGCTGAATCGCAGAGTGGTGTGTGGCAGGCAGGGGGAGGGCTGGCGCGTTATTAGATTTCACTGGTCTGCTGTGGAAGGAGGACCGCAGGAGTCAGTGTGGACTCAGTGGAGCGCAGGTGGCAGAGTTAGACTTTTGGTCTGAGGGGAGCTCGCTCTCTCACTCGCTCTCTCTCTCTGAAGGAATTAATATTTTATTTGTTTCGTTGTATTTTTAACCAAGGGCTCCTGGTCACGCAACAAAGCATCCCCTGGCTAGACCTGACATTTTTTAGACAGCCCCACTGCTAAATGTAAGTGCATGCATACAGAGAGATGGATACATTTTTGTTACTCAGGTAGCCATTTTAAAGTAGAACCAGGTCTTTCATACCTTTTTATGTTGTTCATGGTGAAACAGATTGTATTATGTTAATGTTGACAGATTATCTACAAATGAATTGACTAAATACACGTGTACATAATAAAATACAATAAACTGATCAGGAATAGCATTTTTTGCATTTTGTGTATGATTAATAGTGATTCATATGAGTTGCGCTTAAATGACACAAATCCACCAGAGCTATTTCTAGAATACTCAGATGCTATAGCTCAGTCCCACATTTCGAAAAACAAGCAAAGGAAATGACACCATTTGTAAAAAAAAAAATGTATAATAGTAATAGCTAATAGCTAGTAAAACTTGATTTGATCTTATATTTGTTCCATGTTTCTGGTACATGTGGTAGCTTCAAAATCTTAATACAGAGTATCCAATGTTTTAAGTAATTCATTTTTCAATCATGTATTATACAGCATTGACCTGTGGGGACAAAAACCGCCAATACGATTGGCTCAGTATTACCTCACTGCTGTCTCTCCCTCTGGAAGATGAGTAAGACACAGAGAGGCTTCCCTAACTTGATTTTGTGGTGTGTTAGTGATGTGGCAAGCAGTTTACAGACTAACTGGGGGAGTTGGACGTGTGGCATGGGGGAGAGATCAGGGGGGAGGCAAGGAGGTGACTCACAATAGGGAAGAGTTCTCCTTTCCTGTTGTTGAAGTTGAGAAAGAGAGATGGAGAGAGAGAGATTAATGTTGTTAACTGATGTTATATCTCTCATGATTGATTTGATTTGTGTCTGTGAGTTTTATATTGGCAATGTATGTGGCAACACCGTCCATGCCAATAAAGCATTTTAATTTAACTGAATTTAATTGACAGAGATAGAGATGGGGGCTGGGGAAGAAATGAGTCAGAATTTTGACTCACTGTGGCCCTAAAAATGGGGCATCAGATCTAGAAGTCCTAGGGGACACCCAAAAAAAACTATGATTCAAAACAATGAAAAGCAGTTTCTATAGCACCCTGCTAATTTCCTTTCCTTTTTTGGACTGGGACGGGGCCTACCAGGGTAACACTAACTGACAGCTGTTCCACAGTCAGATGACAGTATTGCTGCACTCATTTAATCCCCCCTGTGGATGTTCCTGCAAGATTTGCCTCCATAATATCCTTTTCTTGGAAAAAGACCTTACCGTATGGTTGCTATTTTAGTTGAATGATATTTGCCCTGTATCCATCTGTTGGAGTTGATAACTGATAAGGGGTGGAAGGTGAAACTGGCTGTCATTTTATAATATTGACCTTACACTGATCTGAAATGAGCTCCAAAATCTTGGGTGGATTTCAAATACTCCACCCCTTCTCTCACATTAGAAGCAAATCTAAAAAGAAAATTCAGGTTGCAAATATTGCAAATTGGTTTCGGGTAGATTGTGCATGAATATTTAATTCAGTCATAAAAGTGAGATTTAGTTAATGAATGGTTCTGTAGACGGCTGCGTCTTTCCCCTGGATTATCGTGGAGTGAGCGTTCTCTTTTCCTCTCCTATCTGCTGGCCTGCTCTGTTAATTACAGCCATGCTCCTCACCTGCACCACAGTACACCTACATATTGGACCGGGAGAGAATCGGACAGATAACATTAATTACTTTTGGAAAGAAGGTTTTAGGTGTCCGTTTTTATTTGCCAACGCTTATGGTGGATCCTGTTCAACAAAACAGTGAAATAAGCTCAGTCACTCAATCAAGCCAGTCTATATACACTGCAGAGTGTGTCATATCAAGCCACAGGTAGACAAGTAAGGTAGTCATGACAATCCTAATGTATAGTCATATCAGCCCAACCAGTGTGTCCTCTTACGGTCCTCCAAACTTTAAATTGGCCTTGCTTTCTGTGATATGACAAGGCTTGCAAATTTTTCAGTATTTTTGTTAATTAACATGTGTTGCAATTCTAGGTCACTTTGGTACCACCACACTTAAAAAAGATGAGCAAAAGATATTGTATTGAGATATTATATATAGTGCCCTCATTAAGTAAAGTCAGAATTACTATTTTTGCTGTACACTCAATGCATATGAAAATATGATTAAAAGATTAAAATGAGGCATCAATACAGAATTTCAATCTTTTTAATTTATTTTTATTGATCAGTTGTTTCCTGTTGCATTGACTGTCCACATCTAAAGGAGCTGTGAATGTGTAATCTCAGATCCATCCTTTGCTTTTACTTTTGGAGTCTACATTTGGTATGATTAGCATTCATCCAATATTCAGACTAGGGAGCCGTCTATTAAATATTTGGATGCTAATAGTTAACTCAAGTAGAACTATAGCACAAACGTTTGGGATGGGAAAAAAAGAAACGACTGGTGTCATCAGCAATTGGCTACTTCTAGATTGGCCAAGGAAAACAACAGCAGTTGATGACAGAAAAATTTGCTGTACAAGAGAGTCCTAAAATAAGTTAGTGAAATCACAACCTCCAGCATGCTGGGGTGAAAGTATCACAGTCTACAATCAGAATTACAAAGGTTACACTGCAAGATGCAAACCTCTGATTAGAAGCAAAAGCAGAGGCCTGATTAGAAATTTGCTAAAATGTACAGAAATCAACAGTGTTGTAAGAGTTTTGTGGACAGATGAGACAATGGTGAACCAAAGTGATGGGAAGGCAATAGTGTGGAGAAGTAAAGGAAATGCAGATGATCAAAAGCATACCATCTCATCATGGTGGAGGCAGTGTCATGGCATGGGCATGCATGGACACCTTTGGAACATGCTCACTCATTTTTACTGATAATGTAACAAATGTTACAGAATGAATTCAGAAATGTAACGAAGCATCTTGGCAACCAATGTACAAGAAAATGACACCAGACTCATTGGACGGTGCTTCATAATGCAACAGGACAATTACCCACTGATTCACTGAGAGGGATTTGGACTAAATACTACCTTTTATATGTCTTACATTTGCTATTAGTTGAATTGTCCCAATACATATGCTCCCATGAAATGGGGGGTAGAAGGTATCCTTTGTAGATATCAGTGCCTAGTTCTTTCTCCCTATTTGCTTTGATGGCATCTGTTACTGTATGCGTGGGTTGGCAGTAAGATGTTTATAATCTGTAGATATCTGGAAAAGTTATATACAAAAAGGTCATAGCTTTACCTCAGATTAAAGATATTATCAAGGTCCAAGGGTGATAGGGAACAGTTTCCTGGCAACTGGAATTACATTGATATCAGTCAAAATGACCCTTGATTTGCTTCTAGAATTGGACTGCCCTATTGTGGTTATGATTATAAAGTGATTTGTTCACTTAGACAAGGGATAAGATCACAAGACCATCAGAAAAGGGATGGCAATCCTCACGCTCTATTTTAAGAATGAGTCAAAATGTGGCTCAATGTATTTTAGTGGCCTAATTGTAATAAGATGGTTACTTATCAGTCAATTGACGTAAAAAGACTGGATTTCCAGGAGATAAGAAGATGCATTTTCCAACCTAATAAGTTGGATATAACATTTGGTATAGCCAGTCCTTCCAGTTTGGACATAATTGCTTTTTATGAATCATGTATTTTACACTCCCACATCAATGGGTTGTTATTTGAATCCAGTTGCTTAGAATAAAATAGGTATGAATATGAGGATATTCTGTAAAACTTGTAAATGCTACGTTCCCCAGTGTTGACCAGGCAGGGGAGCAGGGTAGGGCCTTTGCTAATCTTTACTTTCTTGGCTTTTCCCTCCATTACCATGGTAAGTGGACAACCGTTACGACTTGCCTCCGTCATCCTTCCTCATACTTTTCCTCAGTCCACGGGGCCTCACGTGTAGCAGGGTGTTGCAATCCCTCCCCCCCGGAGCATTTCACTTTGTTTTCCAATTGGATTGTTCACGTTATAGGTCACATTAAAGGTGGAAAAAGTTCTGACATGACTTATCTTTGTCTCATTCTTTTACATTACAGGAACCTAGCATTTTAACAGGGGTGTTTTTATATCCGCTGTTTGTATATTGAAATAGTAAAAAAATTGAATAACAAAAAAATGTAAAGGATATTTCATTCTAAAATATTCAATATTAAACCCCATTGGTATTTAGTAAGTGGATGGTTTATTTTTAGGTTGTTTTGTCTTTATCATTTTTTTTTTTTTTAAATGTTTAAATCATTGTAATTAATTATTTTATAAACAGTATTTCAGATAATGCCACACATAGGAACAGGGAATATCAGAGACTCCTGAAATATGCAGAACCCCAAAAAAGACGCCAAAATAGAATTTCAAATAAAAGGTAGTTATATGTCCTCTTTTTGCAACAATGTGTTCAACACGGTTACCTTCATTATGAGCAATAGAGTATTAGCATTACATTAGGTGTTACCATGACAGCTGGGTGGGTGTATTGGCTACCTATACTCAGTTCATAACCAAACAGCCCTTTAACCTGTTCCACCCGCTGACCTTAGGCTGGGCCACAGGGAACTATCAGCCCTGTCAACCTGACACACACACACACACACACACACACTAAAACAGTATCATTCTATATCAGGACCTGGTTAAGCCCTGTGACAGCATGGGGGCACTGGACACCCACTCTACATGGTGGCTACGCTGGCAGTGGGTGTATTGGGTTGTGTGATTCCACAGCTCTTGGCTGCGTTTGATAAAGATTAATACAATCCTATTTTCTGCCCGGGATTGCCTTTCCTAATGTGTTCTCTCTCTCACTCTCTCTCTCTCTCTTTTACTGGGAAAAACTAAGCATCTTATCCATGTAAGGAGTGACAATGAGAGAGTGAGGCGAGCAGTGTTAGTGTGCTGTAATACTCTAATTCACTGTAGATTAATTATCTCAGGATAAGCGGAGTCGGGGTACAGGATTGAGCAAGGCTGAAACACTATACCCATCCTCCTCTGCTCCTACGGAGACACACACTTCCAAAGTATGGCTTGTTACAGGGAAGTGTGTGGCAGATTAATCACGTTTCACTGAGCGTTATCGTTAAGCGGTCTCCCCACCTTTATGAAAATGGCATCACTCTTTTTTTCATAGAACTGAGTATTCAGGCAACACCAAAATCGATTGTCATGTGACCATTTTATGGATTGTCATGAGTTAGTTGGGAAATATCTTTGTTCACATTATGTTTTCTAAATCATTATTTTGTGTTTGTACAGGTTATCAGTTTGAATATGAAGTGTTTACCAATTCAAGGAACCTTTTGATTTTATGAACATTGACAGATAGCAGATTTTTGGTCACAACTCTAGCCTTTCTTTCCCAAAGAGAGTGTGTTTTAACAGTAGAGGTTTTTTGTACTTTCACGTGCAAAAAAATAGATTACCACTAGAGGGTAGCACAAAAATCCAGATAGGAATGCATGAACACCAGCCTGTTTTTCAAAGCAAAATCAAAGAGGTCATTTATAAGTTGGGAGGTCAATAGAAAAATGTCAGAAGAAGAAATCAATGGCCACCAATTTCAACTTGGAAATAGACTGAATAATGTGTCGACTGCAGTGCAGCATGAAACATTTGAGACTAAAAATGTATTGCAAAAATGTTTTCTTTAGCTGCACGAAAGGTTAATTGTGGTACCTAGTGAAAAAAATGATGTTGTGCATTTTCCTTGACAAATGACCAAACAAACTCGACAGCGTTTCCAAAAATTCCCATAGAGCTTGGTGTTTACCGTGTCTCTCGTGAAGTAATCTGTGAGATATAACATGGTAGCTTCATCTCAACTAAGTGGTGTGTGGACAGTCTCCACAGGTTGTTTTCACAGTGACCTCCTCCGCCAAAATCACGATGTGCCTCATGCTTTCTCTGTTCCACAACACTCCGTATATTTCAAACATCCGAGTGGATACTTGGTCTGATTGCTGTCTACATGTTGAGAGGAGACCTGAAGAAGCCCTGTTTGGCTTTGGAGAGTCACGCCTTATGTCTATTTCCAAGATGTGTGTTTTTACATTAACATGCTTGTATCCTAGTGGAGACGGCTTCAGCCTGTGATTGCACTCTCACTGATTACTGTCTGCAACCTGTCCTCGGTATCACATTGAGGAAAGGAGAGTGTAATGCAGCATCGACTGAGCACACGCGCACAGATCTGTGTTGCATGCTTTTGGACCTCAGGAACAACCGGTGTAAGAGAGGTGTTGATTAATGCACCCCTCATGAGCCTGCAGCCTTGGCAGAGGGTTAACGAGAGGGCTGAGCTACAGCCGCACCTCACCCGGCCCCATTCTCCAAACTACAGACATCAAGTGCAAAATTGGGCACTCTCTCAAACGCACTCCATCACACAGCCTTTAGGCGGAGGCAGGGCACATTCCCCTGGCTGCAATAGTGACGGCGCCTAGAGAGAATGTTGAAAATGGATCAGACAAACTGTTGCCTAATAATAATAAACCAATACCAACCTCTTTTAGGCTGAGATGTGGCCTACGATGCCATACCTTGATTGTTCAATCTTAAGTCAGTGTTTCACATGCCAGTAATTTACATAATGTAAATATCTTAAAATATTGGTAGTAGTAGTAGAAATAGTAGCATTAATATATGAAAAGTGGTATTAATAGTAGTGGTTGTAGTTATAGACTGAATTGTACACAAGTTTCAATCATGACATCAGTCATATGTCAAATCAACAGTTATCAGGAGCATTATTGAACCATGGCTCTTCAGACGGTTGACATTTTCTGTACATTTCATGCCATTTCATTTCTTTTTGGGGAGGTTTTTACTTGAGTATGACCATGTTTTGACACTTTTTCTCTTTTCCTTTTGTTACAGCAACAGAGACGTCTAGACCTCCTAACCATCACCAGCCCCGGTGAGTGCCCAGTGTCTCCTAATGGTTGATTCTGAAAAGACAAGCATAGACACTAGATTCAAGAGAAATCTCAAGAGAAATTTCAAAAGATTTCAAAGAGAAAAAATAAACACTGGACCGAATAATGCAACCTCTGACCTCAGAGCTGGTATTATTTACTCTGTTCAGTTATTAGATTCCAATCCTTGGCACTCCTATTGTCATTGGCAATAACAATGATTGGCAAGGAGTGGAGTGTTAGCTAGAGAGTTGGTACCCACACTGGGTGCTTACTACCACAGCCATGTATTGTTTTGAAAGTAGAGCGTTTTGCCAATGTAGCTAAATGTTCAAATTAACACTTCATCCTCGATTGGCGTTGCTAATTTATAGTTTTATGCCTCTGGGTTGTGCTGTTTATTTCAGATTTCTGTTTTTTAAAACCTGTGAGGATGTACAGTGATATCTGATCTGCAATTTCTCGACACCACCAAAGTATACTCATTATCCTGATAGCTAATTATTAAAAACAGAACATTGATTGAACGTTGCTAATTTTACTGCTCAGTTTTGTTTGTTTACAGCAGATTATTTCATAGAGAAATGTAGAAGGTGCATTCATATGCAGTCAGGACAACAGGAAGAGGAGCATACAGATATGCTTCCCTGAGATGATTTCTGACAGTTTGTGCAGAAACTGTCCGGTATGTAAATGTGGTCTATGGTTTTGAGACCGGTTGGATGTACAGTACTGCAAAACTTTCTAAAACGACGAGGTTGTCTTATCACACGAAGTGCTGAATCCCTTGCAATCTAGCTAATGTCATTCATTTCACTGAGGTAATGCTACAATACAGTACAAGAACAGAAGGTTGTCAAACCACAAAAGAAGAAAAAAAGTGTAGCTTTTCATCATTAGGTAATATAGCAACAAAGCTGAATACCTCCTTACTTTCAGTGTACAAAATATTAACATTACCACAAAAACATATTATAATTTTATCATCAGAAATGCATGTTATATTATCAACATATTAGGCATTCCATCACCTCAGAGTATCAGCCATCGCTGACAAAGCTCTTTGTCTGAGGGGTTTTTGCCACTACTTTCGTCTTGACCAACAGTTTAACATGCTGCTTCAGACAGTGGCAAGAGCATCACAGTGATCCAGGGAGCTGATCATGCTAGCTAAAAAGCTTGTCATTTGTCTTTGGTACAATAAGTTTATTCAGTAGGATATAAAATCCAATAAATTATGTTTGACTAATAGCATTCAAACCATAATGATAGGAAGTAGTTTTAATCTTCAGTAGTTGCATTCAGGAAGTTGCATTCTTTTTGTAAAATAGTGAAATAAATAATGTGCACAGATAAATTGCAGAACCTGTATGTTCTCAGCATTTTGTTAGTGAGATTTACATAAAATTCTCTGGCAACTGATCTGTCGGACATTCTGGCAGTTAGCGTGCCTATTGTAAATACACAAGACAAGAGACATCTGTGGCATTGTGTTGTGTGACAAAACTACATCCGCAGCACAAGGTGCACCCGGTTAATGATGATGCTGTTAAATCCGTTTCTTGATATGCCAATCCTGTCAGGAGTTTGGAATCTTTTTGGAAAATGTTGGCAGACTTTTTTTGAGTATGGATCATTTTCGGGATCCTTTATTTCATCTCATGAAACATGGGACCGAAATGTAAAATATTGCATTTATATATTTGTTCATGCATGGCTCTGGTCACTATTATTCAACACAGTATACATGTAAGATTTACCGGATAATTATGCCATACCCCATCCATAACCTGCTTGCCTATTATAACACACAAACACAGCACATACGCTCACTTGAAAAACGTGTTTGCTACTGTACACAGTGATACAGCAATGTGAATTAAGACATCAAACAGATAGCTATTAAGTTTCTTTTGGTTTTAATATGATATATTATTTTGTAATTATATGGTGTTATGAAACAGCATGGGTGTGACGCTCTGCGGAGTTGCAATGTGTTGTTATCTGGAGCACCCCAGTTGGACCGGTGCTATAAAGAGCCTTTACCGGGAAGGGAGAACCCAATGTCTTGGAAAAGCAGCTGGGTGATGGAACGAATTGCAGAGATGGCGAGAGGAAACAGATGGGGACGCCAGAAAGGATACAGTGCCCATATGTCTAAAGTATCTGGATGGTCTAATATGCTTTGATTAAAATAATGTTTATGTGAGGCACGTGGAACCTCCTAATTTCCCAGATTTACTTGGCATCTGTTCCCCGAGCCCAGGCAAGACTATCGCTGACCTTGACCAATCTGGGGAGGGCAATCAGACACGCAGAGAGAGTGGGACACATTATGCGATGTACTTCACATCATGGTCTTTGTCTCTGTTTTAGGGGGCCAGTATTCGGCTCAATGCACTGTCCGGTCTGATTCATTTCCTGGTTTTGCATTGTATTCATTAACTGACTGTGAATACAAACAGGACGGCTGCTATAATCTTGGCAGACATATTCCATGATATACTGTGATTATTACTATTTACAGTGTGTGAACAATAAGGTGTCAAATGAAAAATAACATTGTTCACTTCCTCTCCCACCTGTGACAATTTACTGGGCGCTGTTGCAGAAAACGGGGGTTCTATTATTATTATTAGTCCTTTTTTGTGTCCTCCTCCCCAATCTTTTCTCTTCTTCGCCATTCTCCATCTTCTCATTCTCTTCTTTCCACAACTTGTTGTAGAATCTGCTGACAGTACTTTGGGGGGTGGTCTTAAGACACTAATAAGATCAAGTGGGACCTCAACCATGGGGGGGGGTGGGGTGGGGGGGGGGGTTAGGCCCTGTGCTGCTCACTGGGAGGCGGTGTGTGGGAGGAAAGGGCTTCAGGATGCGCTCTCCACGCATCAGCATCAGCTACGCCGGGCCCAGCCTCCATCCAGGGGCCCTCATTAGCCCCTATGTCTGAAGTGTGCTTCACCCACAACCTCGGTATTCCCCATTTAATTGGACACTTGAGCGGAGCGATGCGCATCTGGCTGTATTGAAGTCTGACATTTCAGACCGCTGACCTTTCCAGGCCTTCCACGACTAAATAATGATTAGTCCCGGCCATTGCTCCACCACAATGGTTCACGCGTGCACCCGTTGCAGTCTGCGTGGGAAAAACAAAAGAGAAGTTGCTGAACTAAACATCTGTACTGTCCACAACTTTCAGACCAAAATACACCCAAAATACTGGCAGTAGGAGCTTCAGGCTGGTCAGCATTGAAAGATGGGGTGTAGACATTTTGAGAATCTGTCAGTCTTTTAACCAGAATACCGTTTTCATATCTCCTGACACCCAGTAATAATGTGTTCTGTTTTAATCTACATTAACTTTGCTTGGCTGTGTTCAATCCCACTTTTACCCCCTCATAAGCTCTGTGCATTACAGGGGGGACTGAAATGTCAATTACATTCATGAGATTTGGATAGATCAGAGAACAGAGGAGAGATAATAGGCAACCTTCAGATCTCCTCTTATGTTTATTTCTCCTAAGTCTTCCTAGTATCTTTAAGGTGCTAGGACTCCCAGATAGTACTGTATTTATTCTTTCTTTTTTTTCTCTTTTTCTCTGTCTTTCTTTCTCTCCCCTCTTTCGCTCAATACCTTTCAGTTCCTCTTCATTTATCTCCATCTCACAATTACCACGCATGCTTCGATCAAAACAAAGGCCTGACAAACAAATTAGCCTGAGGTAAGGTGGGCTATTTGTGTGGAGATCTTGACAGGTTCCCCTGACATCGGTAATGCATGATGTGACAGCAAATACTATATGTTTTGCCCAATGTTTTAATGTCCTTCAGTTTTTATTTACAGATCTTCAAAAACAATATTTCTTTTTATCTCTGTTTTATATGCCATTCCAAGTTAGAGGACTGGAGTGGACTAGATGTTGGCCTGCACAGAAAGCTTTAATTCCCAGTGAAAAGCTGAAAGTGAAAGAGCCTATTTGTGAATTTTGATTTCCACTGGCATTGAAGTATCTCCAGAGGTCTGAGAGGCTGCTCATGTGCATTTCTGCTCTTGGTCCAGTGTGGCAGAGAGATGCTTTACATGGTGTCATGCAAGGCGAGTCTGTTGGTGTGATATCCACTGGAGAGAGGCCCAGTAGCTGGCTCCTGGCTCCCCAGGCCAGGTTTTGGCTCTGTGTATGGATCATACTCTGGGGCTTCAAGCAGCAAAGGCAGCAGGACAGCTGCACTCAATACCTGGGCCCTGGAGCTGGACTAGAGCAGAGATGCGTCTTTAATGGAGCGCAAGGACTTGGCGCTTTGCTGAGAGTGAGAGCGGGATATTATTTGTAAAACACTACCAGGGCTTTGTATAAACGAGCAGCTGTGAAAACAACACTTCCTATTATTGCCCTAATTATATCCCTTCTCTGCAAATTTGCATATTTTATCTCCCTGCACTTCATTATAGAGGACTTTGCTATCGTTTTATTGTTGGGACAAAATAGAACATAGTGTGATAAGCGTAGATGGGGGGGGCTCACTTTTTTTGTCTGCCCTATTTATATTGACTGTTTTCCAGTTGATTTTTCTTTCCTGAAACTGTCTCAGCGTGGATAAATAAGCAGGAGCATGTTAATGAATTGAGAATGAGTGTGATGATTCCACAGTTAAGGGGGGGGGGGGGGGGTAGGTAGCGGGAGACACAATAGGGAAAGACATTTGGAAAATATGCATCAATAAACTGTTATTTACAAAACACAGTTCTTGTCTAGCCCTAATGCTTTTTGACTACTATGGCCGAATGTCTATGGGCAGTATTCCTTGCTTTTGCAAAGGCCACAATTTCACACACTTTATCACACAATCAAACACCATTGGTTTCATGTTTGGCATGGAAAAACAAAACAAAGCTAAACCTCGAAGAACCCTAAATGACAATTTGCAGCATTGCTTTCTGGGTAACTCCCTCTATCTTATTTAAAGAAAAGAGATATGTCTGAAAAAGGAAACAACATTGGAACAGTTTCTTGGCTCCAACAGGGATAGACACGTGTGATTATTTATTTGTCCCCAGACCTACCACAGTGTAGCAAATCCTTATAGAAAGGGGGGGGGGGGATGATTGGATTTTTGTTCCTGGGTGCCTTTTGTATCTCCAGTAAGGGGGAGTGTATAATGGACGTTGATGGCATGGGTGTCTGTACTGTGTGGATTCAATCAGTGAGGGCTGATGTGTGTGGAGTCTGTTCTCAGAGCCAGTGCAACGACCACAGCACCAACTCACCAGAAACAGTCTCTGGTCTGTGACCTAGCTCTCTCTCACAGCTGCTGAGCTAAGTGCTGATATTGTTACCTGTTGACTAGGCAGCCTTGTTTGCAGGGTCGCTCTATTCTTCTTTTTCCTGTCTCTTACATTGCAGCGCGGGAGACTGTTGGCTCAATACAGAGCAGCAAACTGTCAGAATATATCTGCCACGCTGTGTAGCACCCCGTTATCAGATCATGTTTCCCATGTTCCCTTTCCCCATAGACATTTACAGTAACATGTTGTAATAGCTTAAGATGAGCCTTTCGCCATCATTTTAGCTTCCCTCCGTTATCTGGATGTGAATGAAGATGCTGGGTGCCACCCTGCTGTGTCATAAAAATTATCTGATTTAGTTTGCAAATTTCTGAGGGGGCCCTTTTTCACGGAGACATATTTGTTGTGAAATGTAACATTTATTTGTTTTGGCTGTGTTTCACTGTGGACCTATTTGATGCTCCGCTTTTCCACTGCAGAACAAAGCAGGGAACCTAACAGTTATCGCTCTGATTGAAAATTGACCGACCAAGCTGCATGTGTGATTCTTATAGGTTCCCAAGAACTTATCAACTTAAATCTATGTCATGGCATACATACTTAAGTGAATTGTATGGGTTTTCTAGGTTTTAAAGAAAAAAAAACAGCAACAACCAAAAAAAAGTACAAAAACATTTTCTTACTAATTTAATTAACAAACCCACTTTATCTTAAAAGCTACACATTAATGTCAAACTCCAATAATAGGTCTGATTTTGAGAAGATTTTTGTTAGAGATGACCCTGAGTGTCCTTGATTTGTAGGCTTGGCTTTAGGGTTCTACTAAATGGCTGAAGGCACAGTACCTCCTCATATGTCGCCTGTCCCTCAGCTGGCTATCTGGTGTTTGGGCATGTGTTTATCAGCTATTATCTGTCAAACATCATACACCTGCTAGTGACGCTGGCCTCTGTTGCAGTCCCACAGGCAACCAGCTGTCAACACCAACACCTACAATGTGTCACTTGCTGCCTCCATTTGTGGCAGCTCCAGGGGCTGTGGGTATAACTGTGAAGACCTATTCCCTTTGATCAAAGCCACACTACAAGGTATTTGTTTAGTAGGCTGACAGTCTGTGGACACGGACAAATAGAAATATACTGTGAAAAATCTCTATTTTTTTTAATTTATTTTTTTACTTTTATTCCGCATTTGTTGGCTGTTTGTCACATTGACATGTTTACCCCACTGAAAATATTGGAAATATTCATGATGTATGAAACAAATTGTCAACAAGTTATCTAAATAACTGTGGTGTCAGTTCAGTCCATCTGTATGTCCATACTAAGCCTGGAGAATTCATATTTAGAGTGTAGAATATAGCCTCAAGACGCTCGCCAATCAATAGAAAATACCCAGCGGTAAGAATGGCCCTAATGAACTGAATTGACTGACCATTGCTGAAATATGATCGCTATTTCTACGGCAGTCATTTGTTCTCATGTGTATAGGAAATACATTGCATGATTGCAGTGTGTGTGTGTGTGTGTGTGTGTGTGTGTGTGTGTGTGTGTGCGTGCGTGCAATGACACCTTTCTAAATATTTTATAAAGGAGTTACACAATAAAGTTAGTTTGTGCTCTTGCTGCCAGTTTGGAGGTCTGTCTTTGGGCAACCCACATGAGTAATTAATGTCCCTCTGCCTATCTGAGGTCCACTGTTCATTTAATAGGCAATCCCATTATTAATTGGCAACTGACTACTTCGTGGTTAATTAGTTATTTGTGAGAGGCCAAAAGAAAAACAGTGTTAATGCCAAAACTCAAAAAACATTAAGTATTTACCTTTTATTAGGTGAATATTCCCTTGATAATAGACTCTGTCACTTCTGCACTCCTAAATTCTGTTCCCCCTAACTTGTGATCATAAGGCATATTTCAAATCATTTTCCAAATGATTTCTCTATCCCTGCTGTTCTCTCATATTTCAGGCAAAGCTGTGGTGTGCCGCATGCCAGCCTGCCTGGTGTCAATCCCAGCCAGCCATCAGACACACCTGTGTTAGCGTCTGTCCATCGCACATATTGGCACAGGCACTTAGTTTTGATTGGCTGTGCGCTAATGTTAATGCCTCCCTAGAATTATAGCGTTTTCCATAAAAATGCACGTCCACTTGAAGGTCCCTTCCAACATCCAGGAATGGAGGCACTAAAGGCAAGCTCTGATCATATGCGAAATCCCTTTTGAATTCCAGGCACAACGAGATGACACCCGTATCAGCTGTCTAATTCCATCATCAACATCATTACTGCTATTATCCCATGTCTCTTTTTAATACAGGGTAATGTTGGACCAATAGAGATAAATGAGGAAGGCAGCAAGGAGCTAATTGTCAGGACATGATGTCTGACTTTACAGTGAGTAAAGTCTACACTGCCAACTGCTCCCAAAGCTGCAGGAAAATTCATTCACTGAGAAATAGCTTTTATCCTCATTGTATTACCTTTCAATTGTGCCATAAACATTTTTTTACCTCCTTTATGCATTTGTAGCATAGATATCTTTAGACTGCTAAACACCATTTATTTTTAAAGAATAGCATATTACTGTCTCATACACTCAGTTCAGCTGTCATACCCTATCAGCACCCAAAATATAAACATTTAAACTTGTTTTACTCCAATGTAAATAGCCTAGAAAATATGGATAAAACAAAGCAACAGAGAACGTTTACTGTCACAAATGAAGCAGTGACCCTTTTGGCCAATTAAGATAGAGTGTGACTAAAACATTTCTTTTACAAATAAATAGTCAACACTATAGCTCAACCCCTTGGGCCAGAAAGGTTAATTGTGATTACCAGATATTCATGACAAGATCAATTATTCATGTTTTGTCAAAGTTTGGCTAGTTATGTCAGAGATATTGGAAATAACTGACATTGCAATATTTTATTTTTGCTATATATATATTGTGATATGAAAAAATACAGCATGTCTTCAGAAAGAGCTCTGGCTTTCAACCTGACAATATGTATCCTTCATTCTTCACCAGCCCCATCCTCTACAATTAAAATGTATGAAACTCATGAAGATTTTGCAACCAAATTTTTTTCCAACCAAATTCTCCATTTTGGTCTTTTTTGCCTATACCTTGCTCATAATTTCGTCACGTGCAAGTAGAGCCTGCATGTCAACTATTAGTGCCCCAACGAACTCCATGTTTAAAATAATAATAATAATAAACTGTGTATCCAATAACCCATAAATCAGAATAAATTACCTTATATCAGACAGATATAGTGCTGGTTTTCCAAAAAATATATTGTAGACTGATATGTTTACCATACTAAATCGCACATTCTGCGATGTGACTATTGCAGATGCGTACATCGCAATGTCGATGATGAAACGATATATCATGCAGCCCTAATTGTTAGATAGACTCATATCTCTGAGCATGTGTGTCAAAATGTCATCACTTGGGAGTCAAAAAAAGAGGAGACAATAATAATAATAAATATGTGCAATTATACAGTATCTCACAAAAGTGAGTACACCCCTTACATTTTTGTAAATATTTGATTATATCTGTTCGTGTGACAACACTGAAGAAATGATACTTTGGTACAATGTAAAGTAGTGAGTGTACAGCTTGTACAACATTGTAAATTTGCTGTCCCCTCAAAATATCACAACACACAGCCATTAATATCTAAACCGCTGGCAACAAAAGTGAGTACACCCCTAAGTGAAAATGTCCAAATCGGGCCCAAAGTGTCAATATTTTGTGTGGACACCATCATTTTCCAGCACTGCCTTAACCCTCTTGGGCATGGAGTTCACCAGAGCTTCACAGGTTGCCACTGGAGTCCTCTTCCACTCCTCCATGATTACATCACAAAGCTGGTGGATGTTAAAGACCTTGCGCACCTCCACCTTCTGTTTGAGGGTTTAGGTCTGGAGACATGCTTGGCCAGTCCATCACCTTTACCCTCAGCTTCTTTAGCAAAGCAATGGTCATCTTGGATGTGTGTTTGGGGTCGTTATCATGTTGGAATACTGCCCTGCGGCCCAGTCTCCGAAGGGAGGGGATCATGCTCTGCTTCAGTATGTCACAGTACATGTTGGCATTCATGGTTTCCTCAATGAACTGTAGATCCACAGTGCCGGCAGCACTCATGCAGCCTCAGACCATGACACTCCCACCACCATGATTGACTGTAGGCAAGACACATTTGTCTTTGTACTCCTCACCTGGTTGCCGCCACACACGCTTGACACCATCTGAACCAAATAAGTTTATTTTGGTCTCATCAGACCACAGGACATGGTTCCAGTAATCCATTAGTCTGCTTGTCGTCAGCAAACAGACCATGCAGACCAATTTGATGCAGTGTGCGGCATATGGTCTGAGCACTGACAGGCTGACCCCCCACCCCTTCAATCTCTCCAGCAATGTTGACAGCACTCATATGTTTATGTCCCAAAGACAACCTCTGGATATGACGCTGAGCACGTTCACTCAACTTCTTTGGTCGACCATGGCGAAGCCTGTCCTGTTAAACCGCTGTATGGTCTTGGCCACCATGCTGCAGCTCAGTTTCAGGGTCTTGGCAATCTTCTTATAGCCCAGGCCATCTTTATGTAGTGCAAAAATTCTTTTTTCAGATCCTCAGAGAGTTCTTTGCCATGAGGTGCCATGTTGAACTTCCAGTGACCAGTATGAGGGAGGGTGAGAGCGAAGACACCAAATTTAACACACCTGCTCCCCATTCACACCTGAGACCTTGTTACACTAACGAGTCACATGACACCGGGGAGGAAAAATGGCTAATTGGGCCCAATTTGGACATTTTCACTTAGGGGTTTACTCATTTTTGTTGCCTGTGGTTTAGACAGTAATGGCTGTGTATTGAGTTAGTTTGAGGGGACAGTAAATTTACACTGTTATACAAGCTGTACACTCACTACTTTACATTGTAGCAAAGTGTCATTCCTTCAGTGTTGTCACATGAAAAGATATACTCAAATATTTAGTAAAATGTGAGGGCTGTACTCACTTTTGTGAGATACTGTACGTTCTTCTCTCACCTCTGGCACTGTTCCTTCACCTCAAAAAGCTGCTGCAATAACTCCTATACTTACAAAACCTGGTGCAGACCCCAACAATTTCAATAACCTCCGTCCTATTTTTTACCTGCCTTTTCTATCTAAAATCCTCGATTGCATCTCAGGTTCATGCACACTTATCTGACAATTACCTCTATGAAGAATTCCAATCTGGCTTCCGCCACTGCCATAGCACTGAAACAGCACTGGTAAAAATCACTAATGATTTTCTAATGGCAGCTGACTGTGGACTATTAATCATTCTCATTCTTCTTGATCTGAGTGCGGTCTTTGACACCATCTCTCATAACATCCTCCTTGACAGACTAGTCTCTATTGGTATAACTGGTTTCTGGCCGCACTCAGTTCATCCAACTCAGAACTTTCAAATCACATTCATCTCATGTCATTACCGGTGTTCCCCAGGGTTCTGTCCTGGGGCCCCTTTGGTTTACCATCTATCTACTTCCTCTTGGCTTCCTCATATCTTTCGTAAATTCAATATCAATTTTCACCTCCCTCTCTGAGTGCTTAACGGAAATCAAATCCTGGTTTTCCTGCAACGTCCTCACACTTAACAATGACAAAACTGAGGTTCTCCTCATTTGCACCAAATCCACTCTGACAAAACATGACAGTTTCTCGCTTTCCATTGATTACTCCTCAGTTGCTCCCTCCCCTCAGGTTAAGAGTCTGGGTGTCGTCCTCGACAGCACACTGCATTGATTCTAACAGGATCACTAATCATCTGCTTATAGCAATGTTCATCATCACGATTTTTTGTTTGTTTTTATTTTTATTGTGATTTGTGTCTTGTTTGGTGACCTTGAGTGCTTAGAAAGGCGCCTAAAAATAAAATGTATTATTATTATCATAGCATCACCTAGAATAGATTCAGTTCAACTTTGTCATTGAACAGTATGAGTACTATACAACAAAATGCAGTTAGTATCTAACCAGAAGTGCAAATAGAAGAGGGCAGGAAATGTACAAGTATGAGGTACACTATATGTTACAAGTGGAATGTATAGATGTGAAATGAAGGCAAATACAGTGCAAATGGCAATTCTAAATGAGCAATGAAGGCAAATAGTTGAGGGCAGAAAATATAAAAATATATAAGTAGAAAATGAATTGTTGTGCAATGAGGCAAATGCAAGTACAAATGGCAATTCTGACAGTAAAATCGAGCAGTTTGGAGGTGTAAGGTAGTATGTGCAACTGAAAATGCAGGGATAGCAGCAATGAGGTTCCCGAGGTAGACATGTACATTTAACAACTGAAAAATGCAAGTACAATGGCAATTATAAATGCAGTCCAGGCAAATTGAAGGTGCATGGTGGCATGTGCAACAGAAATGCAGGGATAGCAGCACCTACTGGTCGATATTAATGTGCTTGCTGAGTCAGCAATGTTTATACATGTGACTATAATATGGATATCAACCATGTGTATGCATTGTAGTGCCAGGTCAATTAATTTTTACAAGTCACTAATCTGGAAAATCATGTTTTTTATGAGTTTTGTTTATAGATACCATGTTTCAAGTTTTGTGCAGATGTCTTTTTTTCAGTGGAGTAGCATTAAGTGTATTTCATACATTTTAAAATGGTGGAAAATCCATAATGGACAACAAATGTGTCCCTGAAGCAAATGTGTTTTGTTTGAGGAGAGTGGCCAGTTACATTAATTTCATGAATGTAACAGGTTGTACAATTTCAGCGCCACCATTTGGGGAATTATTGTGTATCATTGCACTTTTTACGCTACCTACCGGCAGTGAGTTGTATATCGGTTCTATAACTCCATTAGGATCTGACATTGTCATTACTTACCTCGAGTATACCGACTGACTGACTGTCACCTCCAACCGTCGATGCTGGAGCAATGGACACAGATCATTTCAGATGGGGTCAAAGTTGATGGGCCCTTTCCATAACTACGGAACACAGAATAAACAAAGTAAACAGCTAAACCAGCGGTTCCCAAACTTTTTTTCCTGCGCACCCCCTTCTATGTCCCAACCGGGTTGGCACACCCCCAATCCCCATCTCCTTCCCTCCTTTTCGATTTCCTCCAGCGCAACTTCTGACTCCTGCTCCTTTTATTTCTCTATTTTCTCCGTCCCTGTTGCCTCCAAATCCTCTCTCTCTCTTGGTCCCTCTCCTCTTTCGTGACTAACAACTTTATCATTAGACGTCCCACTAGACAGTTTCCCTGATTTCAGCCAGTTAAGCATATTTATTATATGTATATGGAATGAATGAAACGAGTCGGCACGCTTATAGTAGCGGCTGCAGTGCATAAAAGAAAAGCAGTGCATAGAAGACAGCAGCTGTCTTCTTCTACATTTCTAAAAATAAAACAAATAAATTATAGTTTTTATTTAAAATAAAAGCGATTATGGAAATGTTTACTGTTCATGTTTTTTTATTGTATGGGAAAATCCTACTTAAAGAAACAGACCACCATTACATTTTTCCTCTCGCGCACCCCCTGGTGGCAGCTCGCGTACCCCTGGGAGTGCGCGTACCACACTTTGGGAATCCCTGAGTTAAACCAATCAAAACGCCACCCAGACTATCTATTACTTTAGATTCCTTGCCATTATGTCAGAGATTCGTTGATGGATAGCTAGCAAACATGAAACCATTATCATGCTAGCGCTAGCTGGCACAATAATATGCACATTTTGACAAGTTTGCACAAGGCTAAATCTAGCTAAAATGCAAAGTAATTGCTTATTCTGAGCAATAGTTGCATATGCATTAGGTTTGGTCAGACAACCCACAATGCATGTTTGCTTTTCTTATTGTTTTGCAGAGAACAGCAGGTTGTAACACTATTTTCCTGCAGGAAATTAAATCAAGGAGTGTCATGCTCAGACACATAACTTAGCTAGCTAATATTAGCTTATTGTCTTGATCAAAGACTTTGAAGAAACGTATCCGCGCTCATACAAATAAAATAAACAAGGACACTGAATGATTGACTTTGTCGTATGATTGTTTCTCTGTCATCATCAAACACTTTGAGATTATTACTTTATATTGAAAAGCGCTTTACACATGCTTTACAAATGCAATATATTATAATATAGCTTTCCTTCACTATCTAGCCAACTAGCTAAGAGGTATCTAGTCACCTTACTTGACAAATAGAAAGGTAGCTAACTCTGCATCACTTTTAATACAAACTTCAGCTCTCGCCATCTAATACTATAAATGCCAATCCAAATTTACTCTTGTTTTAGTCCATGCTTTGTCTGATTCTTGCGTTGCTTCTGTATATTTTAGTTTCTGGAGCCCTCAGTGTACATGAACCCAAACAAAGCTTGTCATTGGCCTTCACATCACACACCTTAAAGTATGGAGGTACAATTGTTTTCTCATCGAGAGCGAAACTTTTTTATTTTCAATCAAACAATTATTGCTCTGAAAGCAGTAACGAGGCATCAAAGTAAAAAAGTAAAGCTATAACCTTCTGCATTTAATACCAAAATATATTTCAATAACAACATTTATTTTCGCTGTCAACCACCCTCCATTTTGACTAGACTGACCCTGCTTGCAGAGCTTCTTATTTGCATTTGAAACTTTTTTTTTTTATTGAAACACCAGTTCTTCGTTTGCACTTTTGACACCACAGCTGTGGGTGGGCTTTAGTGGGAGGCGTGGATGATGCTTCTCCATTGGTCAGCAATTTTTGGAGTGTCAGTTTGTCTACAAAATCTCTTTTATACTAAAATGGCACTCAGGAAACTCTTGAAAAAGGTTCCCATTGTAATTATAGCATCTTCCATCTTTGTCTTGTACAAGGACATTTTGTTTGCATTCGCTTGAAACGTGGCTAAACTTTGTGCATTTATAGCACTAAAGTGGCTTTTGCACGTACAGTGGGGAGAACAAGTATTTGATACACTGCCGATTTTGCAGGTTTTCCCACTTACAAAGCATGTAGAAGTCTGTACTTTTTATCATAGGTGCTCTTCAACTGTGAGTGACGGAATCAAATATATATCCTGAAAATCACATTGTATGATTTTTAAGTAATTAATTTGCATTTTATTGCATGACATAAGTCATCAGAAAAGCAGAACTTAATATTTGGTACAGAAACCTTGGTTTCTGTAGTTCTTGCCAGGTTTGCACACACTGCAGCAGGGATTTTGGGCCACTCCTCCATACAGACCTACTCCAGATCCTTCAGTTTTCAGGGCTATCACTTGGCAATACGGACTTTCAGCTCCCTCCTAAGATTTTCTATTGGGTTCAGGTCTGGAGACTGCCTAGGCCACTCCAGGACCTTGAGATGCTTCTTACGGAGCCACTCCTTAGTTGCCCTGGCTGTGTGTTTCAGGTCGTTGTCATGCTGGAAGACCCAGACAGGACCCATCTTCAGTGCTCTTACTGAGGGAAGGAGGTTGTTGGCCAAGATCTCGCGATACATGTCCCCATCCATCCTCCCCTCAATACAGTGCAGTCAACCATCCCCAAAGAATTATGTTCCCACCTCCATGCTTCACGGTTGGGATGGTGTTCTTGGGGTTGTACTCATCCTTCTTCTTCTTCCAAACACGGCAAGTGGAGTTTAGACCAAAAAGCTCTATTTTTGTCTCATCAGACCACATGACCTTCTCCCATTCCTCCTCTGGATCATCGGCAAACTTCAGATGGGCCTGGACATGCGCTGGCTTGAGCAGGGGGACCTTGCGTGCACTGCAGGATTTAAATCCATGACGGCGTAGTGTGTTACTAATGGTTTTCTTTGAGACTGTGGTCCCAGCTCTCTTCAGGTCATTGACCAGGTCCTGCCATGTAGTTCTGGGCTGATCCCTCACCTTCCTCATGATCATTGATGCCCCACGAGGTGAGATCTTGTATGGAGCCCCAGACCGAGGGAGATTGACCGTCATCTTGAACTTCTTCCATTTTCTAATAATTGCGCCAACAGTTGTTGCCTTCTCACCAAGCTGCTTGCCTATTGTCCGATAGGCCATCCCAGCCTTGTGTAGGTCTACAATTTTATCCCTGAAGTCCTTACACAGCTCTCTGATCTTGGCCATTGTGGAGAGGTTGGCGTCTGTTTGATTGAGTGTGTGGACAGGTGTCTTTTATACAGGTAACGAGTTCAAACAGGTGCAGTTAATACAGGTAATGAGTGGAGAACAGGAGGGCTTCTTAAAGAAAAACTAACAGGTCTGTGAGAGACGGAATTCTTACTGGTTGGTAGGTGAT
The DNA here is from genome assembly GCF_011004845.1 of Esox lucius. Taxonomy (NCBI): domain Eukaryota; kingdom Metazoa; phylum Chordata; class Actinopteri; order Esociformes; family Esocidae; genus Esox; species Esox lucius. The sequence goes on from NC_047576.1 coordinate 18,874,515, forward strand.
CAAATACTTATGTCATGCAATAAAATGCAAATTAATTATTTAAAAATCATACAATGTGATTTCTGGATTTTTTTTAGATTCCGTCTCTCACAGTTGAAGTGTACCTATGATAAAAATGACAGAGCTCTACATGCTTTGTATGTAGGAAAACCTGCAAAATCGGCAGTGTATCAAATACTTGTTTTCCCCACTGTACATATCAGATGGCTTGGCTTTCAATGGGTTGGTAGACTCTACCTTTACATCAATAATACAGGATTTCAAGGATTTCCTCCCTCTTTCACATAACAGTACAAGTTAAATGTTTGCACATCAACTACCCCAGGTATATTAACCCCAAACCATGAGGCCATCTAAATCCAACAAAACATCAAATGTTACACCTTTTTTTGGTGTTGTAGGACAAAAATCTAAAGTGCTTCCATTGTATATAACCAGTTTGTAGAGCAACAGATCTTTTTCTTTCTGGCACTTCAACTCATGAAATCCCCAATGTACATCCTGTAGTGTTTTTGTTCCTTCAAGCCAGAGTTCCCACCCCTTTGACCTTTCCCTCCAATGGGTTTTGGGAAGAAGACCAAGACAGAGGACATGAGGAGAAGGCAATTAATCTATCCTGTTCACCATTCACCAATTAGCTTCAGCTTACTTGATTGCTTGAGTGCTGCCAGCTGCTGGCATGTTAGGGACATCATCTGTGACATACTACTTAATAATTGACCAAAATTTTTTTTTTCTCGTCTCACAAAAGTAATTAAAACAACACTGACTGTATATTCAAAGTTATTCTATTTAAACTCATTGACGCTGCATTCTATAGGTCATTGCAGACCCCTTGTCACTCACTGTTTCTAAAAGGTATCTGGTACTGTATGTAAAAAAAAAAAACGTGTCCTTTGTAGATTTTATATTTGAGGTAAATCTGTTCACATTCTACAGCAGTCTTTAGAATTTGTGCTGACCGGTTATGGCACATGTTTGGGGTCAGGAAGCTTGAGGTAGAACAGGAGATGAACTAAGCCTGAGACGTTTAAAAAAAGCAGCTCCTGGAATTGAGCTTTCTTATTGTGCCAGACACAGGCTTCAGGACCTAGCCATTGAACAGTAGATTAGATTAACAGTAATCCTCTATTGGAGACGAGAAGCTGCTGAAATCTTTTATACCAGTAAGGCTCACTGGTCGTGTATATTAAAGCTGTGTACAAGTTTGCATTGTCTTAGTATTTCAGAGGGTTTCAGGCCATTGTTATATTTCTATTCATCCCAACCCATTATAATTTTAATTTAACTGACACACCACAAATTATCCAGTGTAAATTAGTAGTATACGAACGTGAATTGGAACTTTTTTGTCTCACACACAGTGTTCTAGCTGCGAAGAGAGATTCTTATCCACTGGGGATAAACATAGTTACCATAATATCAGTTAATACCACATTGGAAATGGGCATCATGTTCAAAAACCACTGAAATAGCCACAGAGACATGTCATCATTCACTGTTTGAACTAAGTTCCACTCGAACACAGCATGCCTTGCAAAAGTGTTCAAACCCCTGACTGATTTTCTCATCTTGCTTAATTATAAATTGTAAAGTACATTGAAATTCCATTATGTTTGGCATTTCATTGTAAATCCCAGACACATTATTGTATTTGAAAACTGTCTGCAAAGCTGGTACATAATTAACCAAAAACTTAATGCTGTTAGCTTCTAAAACATTTGACCTACAATCTCAATCTTTATCAGAATCCTAATAATAGACACAGTCAGTGTGATTTAACAGATAACACAAAAAAGTATTTATCCTAAAATGACTATTACATGTATCCAACAATTACATGTATTTCTTAATTCAAGAAGTCAAAGGTTTAGTGTCTGTTCCAATAACACTACAAACTGTTTGGATGCATTTTCATTTTAATCATGTTTTGAGTTCTTTTTAGCGCAACCAGACATGAATAGTGAATGATATGCCTTCACTTGTAACTGAGAGCAGAAGATATTTCTGAATATTTCTACATGAATGTGAATTCAATCATAATAATGAATAATCCTGAAATCATTGTGTAGAATGATGAATGGAAAAGTTAGGAAGGCAAAATGATAATTTTTGGGCTGCAGGATAGAATTGTGGTCAGAGCATCTGACACCTAAATAAAACGTTTTAATTGCTGAGTATGCAAGGTTATTCTTCTGTTACTTTCTTGCTAATCATTATTCATGAATTAGTCATGTTCCTTAATTATGGCATGATCACAATTAATTTAGAAGTATTCCTAAAACGTTTGTCTCCATACATGAAGTCCAGTAATCATTCACCATTAGGCAACGTTTGAACAAAATAAAACCCAAAACACACATAGATGCATCCAACAAATGTGTTGAGTAACAAGCTTGATGTTGTCACTACATGCTAACTAAACTGGTCTCTTACTCTCGAAGTTAACAAACTTTTCCTGCATTAAATGCGTTAAACGTGCATTAAATGTTGGCTTAGTAAAGAAATAATACAATTGTTTTGTTGTTTGTTTAATCGGGTATACTTTTTGTTAGGAAGGTCTGATCATATTTTAGGTCAAATGTATATACATAAAATGCTAAAGGGTTCACAAACTTTTTTCACCTTTGAAGCACAACCGTTAGCAGTGAAACACTGAAATTGCAACAACGTTATGCCTCAAGCATTAATGTCTGATCTGAATCAAAAAATGAAATAACAGAAAAAGCATACAAGTTCTGCATCAGTTACTTTTCAATTACGACAGACGAAGCAGAACGAAATTGTTAGTGCCAGTTATCGACTATGCTACTCTCTATTTAAGTACAAGTGAAGAAATCCATCCCTTTGTGAAACAACCAGACTATTTTGCAATAACAAAGAGTTCCCTTTCTGTCATATGGCTTTTGTCATCTAGTGTGAAACAACAAGGAAAACAGTTCATGAAAAAATAACCCCGGAAACACTGACACAATTTTTCAGCCACAGCGAAATTGAATCTGAGATCAGACCGGATAATTATCTGTTTCGTCTTCTCTTGGTTTTATTCCAGTGGGGTGAGGATTAAATGGGACCTACAGAGGCAGAACAAAAGTAATATGTGAATGTATTGATTATATTAATGATTGGTTTGTGGAAATACCTAGTATTCTAACGGGTATCTGTAAAGAAACGGCACAACTAAAGGCTCAAATATTTTTTGTCAGATCACTGTAATCAGTCTTGTCTAACCTCAGTAGTTAAGATAACTTTCATTGTATTTCAAACTATATAAACACAGCCATAAAAATCCTTCATATTAAACAAATGTGATTACGTGTGCTTTTTCAACCAGGTATGCTGATGTTTTTGAATTACAGTAAATTGGTAGGTTTTAAATCACCACCCCAAAAAAGTATATACCAATTTATTTGAAATTACATTGATAAAGAACGAAAAATATAAGAAATTGATTATTTTATCTCCTTTATCAAAGTCTTGTGATGGAGCGCACGGCTAATTTCCTGAAGTGATGTCAAGGCCAGAGTAGCAGAATGCAGAACAGTAACGATAGAAGCCCTCCCCAATCTCCTTATGTATTTATATATTTTTTTTATAGTTATATAGGGAAAACTGTCAACCATATCTAAAGTGCAGGACCAAGAAGAAATATGTATGCCTTTGTGAGGTTCTTGGAAGATGATATGTGTTACGCTTTACCCGCTTCCAATGTAAAAGATTTTAGACCTCTGCACAACACAGATTTTGATAATCAGAAGGTGTATCTGGTTCTCAGAACAGAAGAGAATGATACAGGCCAGCCGTGCAAAGCACAGCTTCTTGCCCTTGCAGGTAAGTTACATTCATGCCTTTTCTGATTAACGGTTTATGCGTTGAAATCGTAAGATTGTTTGAACAAGTGAGACTAGACCAATGCTACTTAGAGAGAAAGAAAAACGTGCATTTCGGTCTGCTGTCAAAACAATCGAGCTTGGCTAGCTAACTGGCAATCCAGCTAACAACAATGTTATCTTCGTGATGCTAACAATGCTAGATAGCTAAGTAACGTTAGCTATAAGTAACGTTAGCTTTAACATTTTCAGGCCGGCATATTTGATTTCTTTATTACATTTGTATATGACAGTTAACGTGTGTTAACTTAAGTTTTGAGATGAATTGTTTTACCTAAAGTGGCTACTGCAAGTTAGCTAACAAGCTATGTGGCATAACATTAGCTAACACGCGACGTTAGCTAGTTTGTTAGAACTATATTACAGTTAGTTTAATTGATCAAGCCAGCTTGTTTACTAACATTGATTTCTTTACATCTGTTTACAATATACACCGTATCGAAATAGTTGTTTGATATGGCTGTCTACCGTTAGATTAATGGTGTCTGTCACTGTCAAGTCGACCTTTACCAGCTACGTCGGACATCGTCAAATCAGCTAGCAAGTATATCTGTCAAACAGGTTATCGTATCAGCAGCGTTGCCCAGACACATTTAAGTGTAACGTGTTGTGCATGCATTACACATGTACTGTAGCGTGTAACTGATCAGCCACACGTAGCGTGAAGTTTACCATGTTGTAACTGAATGTATTAAGATAGATTACTAGTCCTCATGTTTAAACATTCCCCTGGTTTATGATATCAGGTCCTTACCGGAAGTTAGCTTTTATTTTTGCACTGTTCCAATAACTATTCAAATCTTTTCGTGTCACATTAAATACTGTAGCATTTATACATAGAAAACACTGAGGTTAAATTGAGTGATTGATGACACTCGGGCTATTGAATTTTCAAAAAAGGTTTTTAGGCTGACTAGCCATAAATGCTCTTTGAAAAATCATAAAATTTTTGGAAAGGAATGTAATCAATTTCTATGTTTATATGTGATTTTGCTGACTCTGTGCTTTGTTTTACAGACAACATTGATGAGTTTAAAAATAGTATAATGCAAAAGAAGATGAAAATTCCTAAAATGACGACAAGGAATATGGGAAACTCGGTGGAGAACCACTTTGGGGAGGAACGACTTCCGTTAAGACATAAAAAGGTAGATGCAACTAAGGTTGTCAACTAGTAGGCTAATGGTCATAATAGTGTTTGAGGATTTGAGGATTTTGTGCTTGCCGTACAAGGCCGTGTTAAGGACTCATTTTGTATTTCCATAACTAAATTATCTGTTACATAGCCTTGGATATTGCCAAATACCCTGTTGCATTTCTTTATCCATATGCTGGATTAAAACAAAGTCAGTACTTTCAAAAACTGCCCTTTATCAGGAAAATAATTTTGAGCAGCTCATCAGACAACCCCATAACTCAACTCTTCCCAGTTCCCCCACACAGCTATGGATATGACCATGGATATAATTTGGATATAAGAAAAATGAGGGATTGTTTGAATGGTGGAGAAAACACCTGGATCAACTGCCACATGCATTCAAATTAACCTTCAGAAACAACAGTTTCAACTTGTACCATATCGTGGCCAACTCCATGAAAGGGGTTTGTATGTCAGGAGTCCCAGGAGGATACCGCTGCTTTTGCAATTTGCCAAAACTTATTTGAACATTTCAGAAACCTTCTTTGAGAATTTTCTGTGGACATATGAGATCAAATTACAGCACTCCCACCCCCACAATCAAACATGGAGGTTTAATTATGTCTTGTGGTTAAGGTTCAGTTGTGTTTTGGGGTGCCTTGAATGTGTGCATGCAGTCATTAAATCAGGAGTATACCAAGGCATGTTGAAGCACATTGTCAAATCCAGTCAGAAAGCTGGGTCTTTGTCAAAGATCATGGGTCTTCCAGCATGACAGTGATCCCAAACACACAAAAAAAGCTTACAAGAATGGTTCAAAACTAATGCTGGATGGTTCTGAAGTGACAATTAATCCAGATCTGCTTCTTAAAAAGAACGGTCTGACAACAGCAGTTTTGAAAGGCACCCTTTTCATCTGGGAGACCAGCCAGAGCAGGTTGCATAAGAAGAGTGGGCCAAACTGTCAGTACTACAGTACTGGAATCTCATCCATGGTTATAGAAAAGGATTGATTGCAGTTATTTAGGCCAAAGGCTGCTGTCACATTGAGTCTAGTCTATGAATTTTTTCAATACCATTTGCGTTTTTCTGATTTCAAAAGATAAAATTGTTCGAGAATATTAATGATAAAATTAAGAATAGTGGAGATGTTTGGTCATTTCAATTGCAATTAGATTTTATTTTTATTTAGATATAGTGATAGTTACAATACCAATATTACCTATAAGATAAATTCTCTAAGAATGAAGGCTGTGAACTTCACAGGGAGCCCTTTAGCTTGTATAATATGGTAGATTAAATGAACATGGATGACAGGGCCCAAAAGATTACATTGTTTTTTATGTTATAATATAATAATAAATTGGTTATTTTCTTTCTACAAAATATCAATAATAAGTACCTAATTTACAAACTACCATGTAATAATGGCAAATTTAGTCTCTGACTGGTCTTTTAGAATAGTGCGAGTTATTCCTTAATTCCTTACAACTTCTGCTTCTCTTTAAGCATGTGGCTGGCCGTAGTGCTACGGTGAAAAAAGGTTGAGATGCACATCACCCAAACGAGCAAGTGTTTGAGAGCAGTCTCTGAGGCTATGTTTAGTGTGTGTGAAACAGCCAAAGTGAAGCAGCTCCATCAATGCCACAAAAGGTTTCATATTAGCAGCATTGTCTGTCACGATGGCTGGTTCTTTCTCACTAACACCTCCAAAAATGAAATGCATTGATTTATTATAGAGTTTTCTGGATTTTATTAGATTTCACATGGTCCAAACAAGAATCCCAATTAATTGTAAAATCTAAGTTTTTACCCTGCCATAGCCAATACTGTATACGTATATACATAATGACTATAGCGTGTGTGTGTGTGTGTACAAACCTAGTCACTCTTCTCTTATAAAATGAGACTTACATTGTAATCACATTCATATCCATTGCTCTTTAAACAACCATACACCTCATAAGGTCCCATTTGATTCAACAGGCTCAAGCGCAAGACAATGGCCGTCCCACCGCTAACTCCTCCAAAAGCCTCGCTGCAGTGGTAGCCCGCCTGGAGAGGAATGCTGTGAGCTCCTGTGTGGAGGAGGACCTAGAGGAAGACCGACTAGCTGAGGAGGAAGAGGAGGAAGAAGATGAGGAGGAGGAGGAGGAGGAAGAGGAGGGAGACTCTGGACATGAGGAGGCAGTGGTGCCGCGGGTTTTGTACGAGGAGCTGGTGCACAGTTACAGGCAGCAGGAGGAGGAGATGAGGAGGCTACAACAGGAGCTGGAGAGAACGCGCAGGCAGCTGGTCCAGCAGGCCAAGAAGTTGAAAGAGTACGGCAGCCTGCTGACAGAAGTGAAGGAGCTGCGCGACTTCAACAGGAGGCTGCAGGACGTGCTTCTCATGAGGCTGGGCAGCGGTGAGAGACACACACTCTCTTGTCAGCTCTCACTGCAGACTCCTATGCACAGCTGTACAGATTTAAAAAAAACAGTTTTACCAGACATATCGAGTTGTCTGGTATTTACCACAATACCATTTGTCTGGATTTAGAATCTGCTTTTAGTGGGTATTTTTCTGGATAGTTTATAACAGACATTAACTATGTGGTTGTGATTATAAATGCTTGTTTATTTATGTTAGTTTCTGCTAACAGTGCAGCTGTTTGATGTTATCATTCCTAGAGAGTTGGAGTTTTCATTCTGAGAGAGGGAGTTATCTTTCCTGGAGAGTGGGAGAGAGAGCAAGTGATGTAATCTGTGTAATCACTGAGTATAATTTATTTCTTTTTTTAATACTTGAATATAAAGTTTGAAGTGCTTGATGCTTCTCCCACCACAAATTATCAGTTTAGCTTGGATCGCAGATGGAGTTTACACATTATCTATGGAACTGATCTGCAATTGACATGTGGTCAGTTCTGATATCAGAAGTGTAAAAGTGCAGGCCTCTTTAAGCTAGTCCCATGGCCAGCTGAATGTGTTTTGCGTTGTTGCCCTGGTGGCATGATGTGGGAGCCAGGCGCTCTAATGGACGTGCTAAAGATTAGACCAACGAGGTTGCTTTGGGGTCAGGAATGTAGTGAGCTGACCGATATTAAAAGTCATCAGCTACATTGGAGCTTAGTGTGGACAGCCACCAAGCCAGCTTACTGGGTTAAAATAGCCACGCTGCATAGCGAAGCCTTAACGTAGGCACCTATCCAAAGCTACGCCCAGAACTCCCTGGCCACAAGTTGTCACAGATGTGTCCGTCACTGTTGTTTTCTTGTTGTTCCTAAGAGACTAAGTATACTTCACACTGTGGCATATGGAGACTCAGCTCTCAACATCACCTTTTGATTTTGCACCTTATACAGAGCCTATGCATGACAACGGCACTCAGACAATCAAGCCTGAGGTGGTGGAGCCCATCATTGAGCCACAGGAAGTGTGCAGAGAAGAGGCCAATACCAGCTCCAGCCACTCCCCCTCCCCACGAACAGTGTACACTTTTAACGATGGCAAGGTGAGTCCCCCCCATCTTTCTGTGGTCGATTTGATTGAAACATTCGGTTTCTCCTTTACCATGAACTTGGGAACTAACTTCAGCCTTCTCCTTTCCTTGAGGGTAAACAAGCCTGAGATAATTGTCCTTCTAACCTGAGGCATCAGCAGCGTTTATGGCCCTGTTAGTCTTTGCAGGGCTGTACACGTTGTAATTATGCCTGCTTCATATGACGGGGGGAGGGGAGTATACCCAGAGAGAGCCTCTCAGTTCAAGCGTGAAGAACATTGCCCGCTATTAATTATTTCTACCAGAGGAATTGAAGTGAATGACAGGTAGCCCTCAAAAGAAAGGGAAAAAAAAGGAGAAACAGCTCTTCTAATTTAAGAGCAGTCAAAAGCTTGTCTGCTGGCTAGTAGCCTAAAGCACATTAGCTGCAAAGGGAAAAGCCATTGGATGCAAGCCTAAATGCTTCTTGGTGATGAAGGCAGGGCAGCACACATGGTACTCCCTGCATTAGCTTACCTATAACTCAGGGTAATCTGCCTGTAGTGCTGTGGCTGTCTGCTGGTGCAGACTTATGCAACATGTCACTGTGGGGCGCTATGCTGGTTTAAATACTCAACGCTAGTAATCCAGGCTGGAATTCATTGCCCCTTTCGTAGCTGCTGAAAAGTTGGGTGTTTAATTTCTAATTTGGGTTGAAAGGGGCTTCTGGGATGTTGTTTTTTTTCTTCCATAAAAACAGATTCAAGTGAATAACTTGTCTATTTAAAGGGTGTACCAGTACATAGTGATCGGGTCTGCCGTGGTGTAGGGTCATTTAGGTTTGAAGGACCAATAGTAGTCAGGGGTAACAGCGGATAGTTCTACAGTAGCAGCCGCAAAGTGACACCAGTTTTGTTGTTTTAGCTCTAATCCACCACTATGGATATGAAATTATACAACAATGATTGTGTTAATGTACAGAGTATCAGCTTTAATTTGAAGGGTATTTTCGTCCGTATCAGGCCCACCTTTTAGAAATACCTTAACATTTTGTATATAATCCTGTAATTTATTCTATGTTTTGTTTTTGCATTTGGCGTCTGTTGCTGGTGTCTAAAAACACAGGTATAAAAGAAGTGGCAAAGTTACACTGGCCATCATGATGCAGATAAATCAGTATTAATCTATGAGACATCGAGAAAAAAAAGTAGTACAGACCTGGCAGAGCATCACCAGGGAAGATACCCAGCCTCTGGTGATTTAAAAAAAGGCTTCAGGCACTCATCGATTGCAAGGGTTTGCACCCACATCCTAAACATAACTATCTTTTAAGATTATTTTAATTTTGTCCTATTACTCTTGGTCCCCTAAAAGGAACGGATTATGCCTAAAAATGGTTGTCCTACACTGTTCACAATTTCTTGGAAAGTATTCAGACTTCTTTACCTTCTCAACATTTTGTTGTTATGGATAAGATTAATGTCAAAAAATGATTTACACACTATTTACACACCCCATAATTGCCGTCTTATGTAAATAAGTATTCAGACCCTTTGCCACAACACTTGAAAATGTACCTCAGATGCATCCTGTGCCCTTTGAGTGTCCTAGATGTCAATCGAACTTGATCGAAGGCCACCTGTGGCTAATTCAATTGATTGGTCATGATTTACGGTAGCAAGGGACACGTGTCTATATAAGGTCCCACTCATAACAGGCTATGTCAGAGCAAAATCCTAGTCTTGTACAAGGCACTCTTCGTAGACCTCTGAGATGTATTTGTCATAGATTTGGGGAAGGGTATAAAAAGGGGGAAAAAATCTTAATCTTTGAAATTTCCCAGGTGCACAGTGTGATTCATCATTTTGAAATAGATGAAGTTTGGAACCACCAAGACTCTAACTCGCTATGAAACAGGTTTGGAACTACCAAGACTTCCTTGAGCTGGCTTTCTGGCCAAACTGAGTAACAGGGCATGAAGGGCCTTGGTCAGGGAGGTGATCAAGAACCCAATGTCAGCTATGACAGAGCTTCAGAGATTTTCTGCAGCAATTGGAGACCCTGCCAGAAGCACAACCATTTCTGCAGCACTCCATCAATCAGTCCTTTATTTTAGAGTGGCTTGATGGAAGCCACTCTTGAGTAAAAGGCCCCTGACATGCTGCCTGAAGGACTCTTGGACCATGACGAAAACAATTCTCTGGTGTGATAAGACCAAAATGGAACTTTAAGGAATACCAAACATATGCCTGGCAAGCACAAGGTAACGCTCATCACCTGGCTGCTACCATGCCTACATGGGGAAGAACAAGGGATTGTGGGTAAATATAAATATTTTACCACGACTACGACCCAAAGCACACAACCAAGACAATTGTGTAGTGGCTTCGGTGCCCGTCTGTGAATGTCCTTCGGTGGCCCAGCCACAGCCCGGAACTGAGCCTGATTGAATATCTTCGGCGGGACCTACAACTTGTAGTTCACTGACACAGACCATCCAATCTGACATCTTTCTAGAAGATCTACCAGGAGCAATAGCAAAATATACCCATACCCAAGTGTGCAAAGCTGTGTACTTATGTGCATGACAAATTTATGTTCAACAAGGTGGTACACAGTTCTAAAAACGTGTTTTTACTGCTAGTACAGGGTATATAAATTAAGTCTGTAACACAACAAAATGTGGAGAAAGCGATGTGGTCGGAATATTTTCCAATGGCACTGTAAATACAATCAAATTAATTTAAACTTAAAAATTATTTCTAAATTCATTCTAAATCCAATGTGTTGGAGTACAGAATGAAAACAATCAAACGTTTCAGTGTATGTGTTGGGTGTGAAGTGTGTGCAGCTTCAGTATACATTTGTGTTCAATTTATGGATGAACTGTGTGTGGGTGGGTGGGTGGGTGCGTGCGTTGTGAGACTATGGGCGTGGAAAGTAATGAACTTAAGATTGACAAAACACATGGTAGTACTGACTGACAACTGTACGAAGGACATCAGGTAGGATGTGATGCCCCATTACTGATGGGTGTCACGCACCCTGTCCATACCACCTGATAGGAACTGTGTATGTGTCATAGGACTCTCTGAATAGACCCATGGATCATTGGGGAGGTTGGAACATACCATACAAGGGTATTTTGTAGGATAAACCTTTTTTATAATAGACTTTGTAATGGTTGGCTATGATCACTGACTGCATCTATAAGACTGTAACTTTGTAATTATTGGAGAACATGTAAGACCTATAGAAGATCAACATGTTAGACCCGCCCTAATAAAGAAAGTCCTCCCCTGACTTTCGGTTTTATGATTTTGTTCATGGATCAAACATGGACAGAATTTAACAGCGTCCATAGTCTCACTACTAAAAGCTCAGTGCAAACTAGCGAGCCTGATTCGAGTGGCTGTAACATCTCAGCTGTACTCCAGTGTGGCCTGGTGTGACTCTGTAGTTTTCCTGCAGGTGCACCTGGGTGGAGGCATCTGGGTGGAGGAGGAGAAGTGGCACCAGCTGCAGCGGACGCAGGGAGACTCCAAGTTCACCAAGAACCTGGCCGTTATGATTTGGGGCACGGAAACGCTCAAGAACAGGAGCGTCACCGGTGTTGCTACCAAAAAGAAGAAAGATGCCCTCCCCAAGCCCCCTCTCTCCCCGAGCAAGCTCAAAATTGTCCGAGGTAAAACTGAGTTGGTCAGTTGTTCACTATTTTCAGGACTGTTTGCAACACACAGTGTTTGGTAAAAGAGTTGGCAATATGGTGAAAAAAGTAGTGCAATATACCCTTAAAATAGGAATTTCTAGTAATTAAGTGCTCTAGCCCATAAAAACCGTATGTTCCGTTTGGGTAATGCATTTGGATAATGCACTGCAGTGTTTTCAGGTAGACAATTATCTACCTGAATAAATTGCCATGTTTTATTGAATTGCATCACACGCAAGTAAATATAGGTAAACACAGAGTCTGAGAGCATTTCCACAGACAAGTCCAACCCTGTTCCCAAATCCTTTGAACTTGGACTTGCCGATTATGAGTTAGCCCACAGTACCGGAACAGATTAAGTGTGTAAGTTAATATGGAAAAAGAATGTTGAACAGGTAGGCAGGGGTAATATTGTTTAGGGCTTGTTATGTCAGTAGGAGGATATGGTAGTCAGTGCATTGGGAGATGGGAAGCCAGTGTAACTCACAGAGGATAGGGATAATATGCTTCTGGGTCTTGGTGTGAGTGAGTAGTCTGGCTGCAGAGTTTTGAACCATTTGGAGCTTATGGAAGGATGTAGATTTGATGCCAGTGAGTAGGGAGTTGCAGTAGTCAAGACTGGAGGTTATGAATGCATGTATTAGGGTTTCAGCAGTAGGGGAGAGGGGAGGTATGAGTTTGGCGATGTTGCGGAGATGGAAGAAAGAATTCTACAGTCCGTTTAATGTGCTGATCAAAGGAAAGTGTAGAGTCCCGAATGACGCCAGGGTTATGTGCATGTGAGGATGGGGAAACAACGGTGTCATCCATGCTAAGAGTGACAGTGCCAGTTTTGGTGAGGGTGGATTTGCTTCCAGTGAGTCTGAGTTCTGTTTTGTCACTGTTTAGTTTGAGGACGTTTTTGTTCATCCATGCTTTTATTGCAGTCAGGCAGTATTCAATATGGGTCAGAGGTGGTTTGGTGAGAGACTTGGTGGCTAGATATATTTGTGTGTCATCAGCATAGCAGTGGACATTAGGGTTGAAGTGACGGAGGATTTGACCAAGGGGAAGGATGTAGATGAAGTGTAGGGGACTAAGTACTGAGCCCCTGTATGCATGTATTTTCTTTGAATAATCGTTAGGGTTTAATGATATTACTTGGAAGTTAGCTTAGCTTGTCAACAACATATGTTTAGGGCAGCATTTTAAATTTGGTGTCTCAATGTGGGAATGTTGTGTACTGTAATTCTTAGCCTATTAAATGCAATATATTCTGATGAAAAGGACCGCAACTTAGGCAAAATACTTGCTATGTTTTCTGTTTTATTGGTGATTAGTTCCATGTGATTCAAATTAAATGTTTTAATGCAATTTACTTGAATATATGGGTGACTTGTTTACCCTTGTTTACATTGAAATGTATGTTAAGAGGGTGACACATGAGTAGCGGGATTGAGAACTCCTGCTGTACACATGTAATGGTGCAGTATAACAATGTGTGTTGTAAAATATTTTTGTAAATGGAACGTTAAATAAGACTAACAAAATCTGTCAAATCTGGATGCATTGTATAGCAAATGTTTCAAATCTATCTAGCAATAACTTGTTGATATCCAAATTATCAAGCAAACTATGTGGGTTTAAGGAAAATAGAAAAACCTACTCTAAAACATGACTATTTGAAATAAATTAATATTGTTAACACTATAAAAATGTGTATATCGTATTGTACATGTATATATATCGTATATCATTTTATCGCCCAGCCTTACTTGGAATCTCTCAATGTCTTTAGAATAATGCTAACTTTTTGTTTCCCTTTTTCCAGAGTGTCTGTATGACAGAGTGTCTCAAGAAACCGCAGACAGCGCCGAGATCACACAAAGATTGTCCAAAGTGAACAAATACATATGTGAAAAAATTATGGATATCAACAAATCCATCAAGAATGAGGAGAGGCGGGAATCCAAGCTGCTTATTAGACAAACCGTCAAGATGGAGAATTTCACATACGATGGCATGTAGTGAAGAAAAGTTGTCACCATACTGTAGTTCATTCTTTTTTCTCAGACTGCTCAAACAGAAGAGGGTGGGTAGGATCATGTGTGCCAGACCAGCATTTGAGATTATCAGTGGCGCCCAAGACCCTAAACGACCTGTACCGGCTCTGCTAACCTACAGTCATCGGCGTCCAGCATTGCTGTTGGCCGTTGAGGGAGTGCTTCCCTTGAAATCTATGAAAGCTGCTATAATGTCTTCGTTGTGCCAATGGCTCATTAATCGCAAAGGTTTGCTTCTCGACGGCTGACGCGCACGCTCTTCTGTCTTGTGAATTACAATGATGAGGGGGAAAACGTTTATATCAGTTGGTGTAGCTGGTAGAATGTCAAATTGACACGATGATGATGACTATGTAGTGTAGTCAAGCAGTATGACATCTTTACATGCCAGTCAATACAGAGTGGGTGAACATGCTGATATTAGTCATGAACAGGAGTATTTTTGTATAAGCATTAAGTGGGACTGGGAGATGTTATAGTTAGTGTGTTTCTCAACAGTTTCTTTAATCAGTTTGGGAGAGAATGCAGAGCCGCTCAAACCAAATGTTCTGTGTCAGAACATGACATGGTGTCCTAATATTCTCAATTTTTCCCCTTGAAACATGTCTTCTGATTGAAGAAGAATCATTCCGGAAGATTTACGCTAGTGTGTCTGTCTCTGTGTGTGTGTGTGTGTGTGTGTGTGTGTGTGTGTGTGTGTGTGCGTGCGTGCGTGTGTGTGTGTGTGTGTTGTGTTTGAGAGTTTAGCACTGCTAAAGGCCTTTGTGAAGTAGCAATGCTGAAGGTCTTTCTGCGTTATTGGGGTACTAAACATATCTTTCGGTGGATTTAAAGATGCACTTTTTAAGATTGGCCTCTAATTTACATGTCTTGATTGATAAGAGGCCAAATTGAGATATTTGTTTGTCCTAGAGATTATTGACGTGTGGTCATTTACTTTGGGAGGCAAAGTTGGAGGCCTCATGGAAATATACCATTGGGATTTCTGTATTTTACTAGACTCAAGATAAACACATTAAGTAAAGATGAGTCATTGTTTCTATGTGTGGTGCTTGTTCAAAGCACAGACTGGTACCAGTCTTATAAAGCTACTGTATGTTGTTCTTTTATACTGTCGGTCCAAGGTGCTTTCAAGGAAGAATGGATTTGGCAATCATCGGGGAGTGTGTTCAAGTAAGCTGTGATTGTATTGTAAAGCTGATACTGCTTTATACTGCACTTTGGTGTCTGAATATGAAAAGTTGCCCAGTGCTGTGTTCATTTGGCTGTTGGTAAAGCTGTCTACAGCGGTCAGTGTTAGGCAGGCTAGATCCCTGTGGGCCTGGATACAGCTGGATTCTGGCTCTGTCACAACCCTCTTCTTTGAGGCAAACCACTGGGAATGAAATAAGGTATAGTGACAACTTCCAATGGCATGCCATCAGAACTTTTCAAAATGTCTTCTCTGTTTTTTCTCTCCAAATGTTTTTCTTTTCTGGCTGTCTGCAATCTGGAACTAAATGCTGCAGATTGAATTCTCGACTGTGACCATGTGGCTAACTGTGAATCACCTGCAGGTCTACCTGTAAAGCCTTTTTGTCTATTCACTTAGTTTTTGTTAGTCTGTCTGTTTGTTTAAAAAAAAAAATCGTACAGTTCGATCAAACTTTTGTAATGCTACCATGTTGGGATATTTCAGTGTATAGGAATTAACTTGTATTTTTTTCATTAATCATGGGCTTTTAAGTTTATGTTCTGACCACATTTTCGTGTTGAGCTTTTGTAGCTTTTTTGCCGGTTTGTTGATTCACAATGTTATTCCTTTGTAACCAGTGTTTGGGGTCAGCAACATTCCAATTCCAGACAATTCAGAAAGTAGCCGACTGACAATTACATTTTCTGGAATGTTTTTCATGAAGGAACATTTGGAATTTGAATTTGGCTTACTTTCAGAATTGCCTGGCATTGAAAATAAATTGACTCTAAACCATGCTGGCATTTCAAATTTTTGGTTTATTTTAATAATCATTATTTAAGCTTAATATCATGAGCATCTACACTCAAAGAAAAGATGTTTCTCTCACGTGACCTTGTAAAAAAAAACGAAAAAAAAACAAACAGTGATATTGGTAGCCTTGTCCGTCTTTGACATATCTTAAGTTTGACATACCTGTTTTAAAGTGGCAATCAGTGGTTGAAACAATACTGTTTTGGTAGAAACAGATGGCTGGAGAAATGTAACCAGTCTCAAATGTGTAGATGGAGCAATTGATCCAAGGACTGACCATTTGAGATTTAGGCGATATATGGTTTGTTTACATCAACTGTGTTTACAAACATTGGCTTTACAAGTAAGCTCATGATGCTTTATTTTTATTATATGCTTTAAAAATCCAATTGTAGATTTACTTAATTCAGAAATACAGAAATGGATAAGGCAACTGCAGATTGTACCTTTAAGGACAGGCTGTATCATCAAAACAGTCATTCAATGCACTTTAAACCTCTTGGTTTTTCTGAAGACGAACCGATTGGTTTGCAACTATTTTTGGTCAAAAATAAATTTAACCATCAATCTATGTATTATGCACCTTAGAACAATCCTGATATATTTCAGTTCTAGTTGGTTTTTTGTTTCGTTAATGTTTGAAGAGTGGTCCTTAGTAAGCTATGCCTCTGGCATTCAGTGCTTTATTTTCCCTAGGGCTAGCCTATTAACCTCAAGCATACCACTCCACAGCAATCAGAATAGGCTTGGTCCTCATACCAATGTGTTTTGGGTTTTAAAATCAACTTATTTCCTCGATGAGCCAGACAATAGTGTATTAAGATAAGCTTCTGACTGTTGCACACTTTTTTTTCTTTTCTCTTTTCCATGTTAATAATATCAATAATATTTAGCTTTTATTTTACCTTACTATTTGAATAATATGCTTTTTTTTAAGGAACACTTGAAGCTGCAATTTCTTTCTGGTTGAATTATCGCCATAAACCACCTTTTCTCCTTGTCGGTCAATGGTAGGTCAGCTGTTGTTTATACCTAGCACTTTGCGCTCTTCTCCTGTTTCATTGTGCAGAGGTGTATAGTAGCTAGACGTCCGAAAGGGTTGTCTGCACTCTTCCCTCCATCTGTTTAGGCTGCTAATGTTTGAGGTGGGCATGGCCACGCGTACAGCTGACAATACATAGCCTGGTCTCGCTAAGCCCCCAGCCGGGAGTTTGTCTATGACCTGCCGGAAGAGACCAAATGGGAAAGATTTAATGTGGTGCTCATAGAGTTGCCGTTATTGTCAGATTGTGTGGTACTGAGCTCTCTGGCTGCACTAGATGTGCTTGCTTTTCCGGTCGAACTTTGGATCCATCTTGTACCAGCCAGGTCTTGTGTTGAGTAGAATGGAGTGGTGGAAAAGGGGGGTACTGTGTAATGTGAAAAAGCAATGACCTAAATGGCAATGTTCTTTTATACATTGACTTGTTTGTTTAAAAGGGCTGGGCACATTCAGTGTTGTTGTTGCTAAGTGGTAGGAATAAGACAAGGCATTGAATGCTGAAGATCTTGTGGGTGTATTAGCTGGGTTTGAACTTGCACAAATATGGCCCTTGCCCAAGTCCAAAATGTTAAGTTTACCACAGAAACAATATAGTTATTTATATTCTACCCCATATCCCTGTAAAGTTGATGTGGTCCTGTTATTATTTCGGGTCCTAATCAATGTGATCATATCGCTATCCAGCTCTTATGTGTTGCAATACATGTATGTTTAAAGCTTTTAAGTATTCTGTGAAACTGTTCTGTTTTGTGGACCGCAATTAACTCCTGCTACTTATGTTTTTGTCCCTGTCATGTTTACATTTATTTTCTCTGATGCCAAAAATGAGGGTAATGGGGGTATACATGAAAGGGTTTTATGACACAATGCTGTGGACCAGTCTAGGTTTAACCTACCAAATTGCCCAGTGTTCCTAATAGATTTCCATAACTTTGACTTTGACTAAAAAAAGTGGCAACCCTTTTTTAAATTTATTTTTTATTATAAATTTAAGATTTATTTGTCATAGCCTCACTACCGCAGTGAGTCATAGACTGTCCCATAGAATGTCCCTCTGCTCTCTCAGCGCTGTGTGATCCATGTAACCCAATGTCCCCACCTCAGATGTACAAACTAAAGTTTTCTGAAAACAAGAAAGGGGCTGTGGGGAAAAAGTTTTTTGCTCAACTCTACATGTAGCTTTCAGAGTTCTACAATCCATTGGCAGGTATACGTTATATAGCTTCACCATCCTACCTCATTGCTGCTCTTGTGTATATGTGTATGTGTATTATGTATATATTTTAAAAACTATAGGAAAATACCTTATTGATAACTCCTTTCCACATGTACAGTATATGTAAACGTGTAACACCTCAGTAACACCGTTGATATTGTTATTGGAAAATCTGTTTTATAACCTGCTTACTAAAGATGCTATATGGACAGGGGATACCCTTTTGTGTCCGAGTATGTATTTAAACTCATTGCTGTAGCTTTGATGGGTGTTTTGCTTTCAGAGATTTTCACTGGTTGGATGGTGCTACCAGCAAACAGGTTAACTGATCTGTGTCTCTTACCTCAAATGGTGCTACTTTTTTCTATGTTTTTAATCTCATTAGGCTGTATGTTATTCAGGTTGTTGTTTCCCCAAATAATAAGACCCCAACGACAAATCAAATTTCTGAAATGTTGAACTCAGCATTGTACTATTGGATATGTTCTGATTGTAACAAAATCCACTCTGGTGTGCTTTAAGTCAAGTACCTCAATTCCTTGCTGATATTAAAATATTTTTGCAGTTATCCTTTATACAATTTATAAGGAATTGTACATTTTTAGCTTGCTTTAAAAAGCACATCTCTGATCAGAATTTAACAAAATGTTGATGTTGGATTGTTGACTTTGGGCGTTATGAGCAGTTATACAAAAACTGTTTCTAAAGCGGTCTGGGCAGTTCCACTAAATATAGGTGCACTGCAAATGTTTTGATCTCCACAAGTCAATCCTGTAAAAACACTTCTAGGTAGATTGCTCCTACTATAGTACTGGGGTTTTCAAAGTCTGAGGCGCGCTTCCTAGGAGGGCGCCAGAGAGCATCAGGGGAGGCGTGAATTGCTGCCTAGTTTCGACAGCCAGCCCAGTAGCTTAATTGGCGGGAGGCAGTGTGCAATTGTGTCGAGAATCTTGGCTAACAATCTTCACCGCTAGCCCGATTTATTATACTTGCTGTTCACTGTCTTACTATACAATATTGTTATCTTGCAACCAAGGATCAATTGCTTATTTTTATTTTGCAGTGCTGTTGATTTAGTTTTATCACATTATAAGTGTATTTAGTGGTTGTGACGGACAGGGAGTCGGCTACTGACAGCAGTGTGTCTATCAAACAGTTGATTGTTGTAATGGGTTTCAATATGTTTTTCCATAAACAGCAATGTCTTTCGCAATGTTTAAAGAGCTGTTTGTGCACATTATTTTCCCCTCAACTTTCTTTCATTTTGGTTGTGATTGGTCATAAGGGTTATATTACCATTCTTCCCTGGTCCAGAATGTCGAGTTTGACATCTCTAGAGAACTGCTTCAATGCACCAAGTGACCAAGGTCTGCAGGGGGCTTCAGTATATACAAATATTGTCAAGTTTTTGGGGTGTCTTGATGTTCTATGAATTTAGGTGTTCTTTCAGATTTTGAAAACCCCTGCTATCAGCAGTATTTCTCGGCAGTATTAGCAAGGACATTTTATATTGGGTTGGGTCGATGGTGTTGGAAACTTAACCAAAGGGGGCCCTCTTGGAGAATATGAAATCTAGCATTCATTGTTTGTATCTTGTTGTGTGTGTGTGTGTGTGTGTGTGTGTGTGTGTGTGTGTGTGTGTGTGTGTGTGTGTGTGTGTGTGTGTGTGTGTGTGTGTGTGTGTGTGTGTGTGTGTGTGTGTGTGAGAGAGAACTTCATGTTGACAACATTGTGTGAAGTATGTCAAAGAGGAATCACATTGAAATCGCAGTCAATCACTAGTTTTATCATACTTCATTCTTGCTGCTGAGAATTAATGTATTTTTGTTTTCGAGATGTTAATTGGAATTACTGTTGACCAGGGCCATAGATGTGAACAATATGTACTATATAATGTTTGTAGTATGTACATGTACTCCATATCTGTGGCTCAGCTGTGATCTTCGGCTGCTTTATTACTCTTTTCTCGAGTTTGATTGTTTTGACCAATCAAATAAACAAAAAGATCTGATGTGAAAATGAGGTCCAATTAGTAGAAAAAATATCTGAATTGTGCTGCCCGTGTAATACAGCCATTATGTGTTTTTTAAATCCCTCTCACTGGAGCCAGTGGCATTCAGATGTTGATGTTTTAGTTGGGGTGAAATCTCATTGGACACAGAGTTTGAGTCACTGTTGGCTGTTGTTTGCAGAAATATTTTGAGAGCCTCACCGGATATGCGCTAACATAATTGGTTTAACCTGACAATCAAACATCTCCCTCTTCAAGTGCCCCCATAAAGGAGTGGCCAGACGGCGACATTGACATGGTCCGTCTTGCAGTCCATATGACATAAAGATGACGTATACCTATCAAGTAAATGTCCAACGGTTTTCACAAATGTAAAGTTCTGAAGATGCGTTGAACTTCTAGCAGGCCGATACCTTAGGAAATCACAGAAGACCAGCACGTGCACAAACCAATTGAGTAAATAGGACCCTGTGGGCAGACCATCAGTTCCTATTTGGCTTCTGCTCTGCAGTAATTAGTTTCATCATCCACTATATTAAGTTGTTTCCACAACTAAAAGGATTGCTAGATATTAGCTAACCTTTAGTTGCGGAATGTTCTGTAGCCTGTCAAAAGATAGTTAGTTATATCAAATTGCTTTAGGGTGTGGCAAAGACATGTTTTTCATCAACAAAGGCATATAATCTCTATGGACTCAACTTAACATCCAGGTGTTTGTATTTATTTCTCACTTTTAGCAAAATGGCTAAATAGATTTTTTTTACCCGGTAGGTGTCTGCAATTAACATAATTGTCAAACATAATTTGATAAATCAGAAACGTTTCTGTCAGACAGTAGAACATTTCATAACTTACCATTAGCTATTATCTAGCTATACTTGAATCTACCCCTGTATTTGTCTTTAATACATTTGTCCATTTTTTGCCACACCTTACGGTCATGTATTTCTCCATAAATGGAACAATGATAAATATTTCAGGGTGCCGCTAAACTGATCCGTGGATAACAGAAGCCAGATTTGAGTGGATGTTTTGTCGGTTCGTGTGTGGCATGTTTAATTGGTGGACGTCTCCATTGGCCAGTTCAAACTTCAACTCATCTAGACAAAATCCAATTTCTCTGCATCCTCACTCTGTAAGGTTTCGTTTAAGTAATTATATAGCTCTTAGGCCAACTTTGAATCATTGATATGCTAGGCCTATATGCGCTGTGCGCATTGCCCTGTGGATGAGGTAGGTTGGGGGAAGTAGAGGGAGCAGGCTTCATTAGAAGGGGCTAGGTAAAGAGTGAGCCTCTGCTGTCACAGCAGGGCCGGTTCTAGGCTTTAGCGGCATTAGGTGTTGCTTAGGTCCGACCGGTAGGGCACCCTGACTGGGGAGGCGGCCCCAATTTTTTTTTTGCTTAAGTCCCCCAAAAGGCTAAAGTCGGCAATGTGTCTCTGTCACCCAAAGGTTTCCTATACACAAAGAAAATGTTATATAAATACATGTCCTTGCCAATCGGTCGCACCTCTGCTTCGCGATCGACTTTGAAGCTTAGCATACTTTTTCTGTGTTTGCTGCAGTCCAGGTACACCTGTTCAATGTACAGATCAACAAAATAAATCCAGACTTTTATTCTACCAGAACATTTGTGTCTTGACTTTTCCTAATAAAAATGTTTGCATTTTGTCTCTTATTAAACTTACTGCCGCGCGCTGTTAAATAAACTGTTCATCACTCAGATGACACGGCACCCAAGTGTCAGGCTCCAAAAATAGCCTTTCTTTTGCTTTTAGCAGAGTTGTGAACTTCTTAGGCAGATCCAGGTGAGCCCCAAGTGATACATCTCAACTCTGCTGAGTAGCAAACTCAAATCAGACACCTTGTTTGGTATTTGCATTGTGGCAGTTTACTGTAGATCACACTGCCTTGTATGCACTAGATAGGAAATCATTTTTCCTATCATCACCTAGATCAGTCCAAGCTCCCCATCTCTTTGACTTTGGATATGAGACACAGTCTGACTGGCTTCGCCTGATGTGCCGGTTTTCACACAATGCGGGAGTGTGCTGCGGATTAAAAGGCAGATTGATCTGGGTGCCAGCCAAAGATAAGCGGACAGGGCTCTGATTTATTGGGGGGACGGCAAGTTAATATCAGCCCCCATGCTGCAGTGGCCCGTGGATTTGAGGAACGCCTCTAACGCTGGGCGATTTTGAATGCACGACATTTGAAGCCCTGTTTAACATAAAACGAGCCATTATTACAAACATTGCAAATCTTAATCTTTGACAGTCTTCAGGTGGACTGGGGGGGGTGTATTTTGGGATTTTCCATGAAGTTATTTGCTTTTCTGGTTAATTGTAATGAAATGGCACTCCTTGTGAGCGGTCCGCTTAGCGCGATCCACCCATCTCTGTTGGCCTCCCAATCCATTTCCATATATTATTGCCTCACTAAGCAAGTGTGTACTCAGCAAGTGTGTTGTGCAACTAGGCTTTTTCTGTGCCCAAGGGGACTGCTCAATGTCATTAATGCTAACAGTTGCCACATGCCCGTAATGTATTGCAGCATCCAGTATTGACAATGAGATGATTCTGTGTGGTGGTAATGATGGATTGGCCTTAGAGGAACAGCATAGGGCTGGGCTCTGCAACCAAGTCTCAGTACACTGTGTCCTTTTAGTCAATGCTGCATTACTGGCGGCCCATTTATCACTCTGTTTGCATTATGCACCAGGCCCCTGCCTGTAGGATTCCCATGTCCCATGACAAAAAATGTCCTTTTTGAGCCTCCCCTGTGAAATAGCAGTATCATAACGGGGCATTGACAATTTTGGGGTCGAGGATCCCTGACAATAAATGTCCTGGTAATACAGTATACAATAATATTCATGTTAATGACTTTATTTTTTAAAGATCTGCGGTTAGTGAAAAAGTATACACCTGGTAAGTTTCCTCAAATGTATACAAATATACTATATACAGCTCCAGAAAAAATTAGAGGCCACTGCACGTTTATCTTTCCTTTCCAAAAAAGGGTTTTGAGTGAGGAACAGAAGGGTTAAAATTAAGAGGCCACTGCAAATTGAACGCCTTTGTTCCTCAACTTTCCTTTTACACTTTTTTGGAAAGGAAAGAAAAAGTTGCAGTGGTCTCTTAATTTTTTCCAGTGCTGTATATATGTTTTGTTTTGTTTTTTGTTTACATATTTGGGCACATATTTGAGCTGAATTCCAACCACATTCATAGAATAGAGGTTTGTCTGAAATTGGACACCACAGAGGTATATGTGCAGATGTCTTCCTTACCGTCAATCGGATCTGAAAACAGAATTTCTTCATTATTTCAGTGGTAGGAAGAACCTGGTTTGACATTTGGTGTGAAACCCTGATTGTCACTCTACCTTCAGCAGTTCTCAAGATGAGAGGCTGTTCCCTCAGTTGGTATAGCATGGGTTGTGGGGCAGTGTGAAAATGAGTGGTCTAAGCTCCAGTGCACATGAACTGCTGTGGCATGGGTTCAAGCCTGACCTATTGCCCAATAAAATACATAAGAAAAGAGGGGTGTACTGACAACTAAGCAGCTCTGTACACGAGCGTCTGCTAAATTACTTAAATGTACAGTATATTTCTGAATGGAAATCTGCTAGCAGAGCTCTGCGGTCTTTCAGTTTAGGGCCACACAGCTGAATGATCTCATTCATTACTGGTGAAAACGGTAACATCATGAGTCAACCATGTACTAAGCTCACTGTGTATGCACTGGACTCCTCCGCTTTGGCTTGTAAATAACGGCTATTTTTGGGACAGTTGAGGAATCAGAAAAGCGGTTGTGTTATAGAGCGAGAGGGTGAGTGGCACCTCTAAGTATATGCCCGCTGTCACATCATTAAAAACCTTGGTGACCCTGAACACCATTTCACTCTCAGCGCTCAAGCTGCCACTGGTGACGTGTGGGAGTCCGGAGAGACGCTAGCTCGGACACGGACTGGTTTAATCAGCACCGCTGCTCCCAGGCTAACGTCCATCAGGCTCCCATTGATGTGCTGTCAGATAGCTACACCCCGGCCCCATCCTGCCTGGCACAGCCAGCACCATCCCACTCTTCACATTTCCTCCCTTACCTGGGAGTGGGCCTAATTGGACCGATTCTGGGAGAAAAGCACCAGCCAGAGGGGGACATGAGTTATGGACACACACTCTAAGGGAGAATGTGTTGAGCTAAATTATTCTGGAGGCGTCTATTTAGAATTCTGCAAACTGTAGACCCTTCTTCGTATTAAACGGGTGGCCTTTCAACAGTATTGAAGCACAGCGGTGTACATGTGGACCCAACAGAGCGGTTAATACAATGTAGCCTAACATATGGGAGGACTGTTACTGTCAACTTCACAAGTTGTCACGCATCTGCCATACTTGTGAAAAAGCCTGTAGGAGAGAATTCAGTTGTAGTCCAATTTGTAGCCATTTTTGAGGTGCTGCACACACCCAATGTTATTTATCTATATTGGTGTTTGCCGTAACGACATCAGCTGCCTTGTTTTCTCAGGTATATGATCTGAACCGAGTATAACATCAATATTCAATGTTCCATGTCTCAGAGCCCGCAGTTGTAGGCCATGAGAAAGCTTGCCCTACGTGTTATCTGCATTTTGGTTTTTGCCAATCTAATCCAAATTGCTTGCAGTGTTTCTTAATGAATGCACAGCAGAGGAGATTCAGCTCTTGAGTACTGTTGTGGATTATTGGTATTTGCCTACACTATCAACCCACAAGCATGCAATTCTTTTTATTTTAATTTTTTATCAGCGACTAATTATTCAGGTCAATCTTGCAACAGTCATTGTTATATGGTGTTTATGGTATGAAAATGGTTGCATGTTATTTTAGCCTGATTGCTGTTGTGAAAGTGTTTTGCAGTCATTTTGGGGCGGGTGGGGGTAATTCATACATCACCAAACTATCGCCTTTTTATACTTGGCAATTTCTTTTTGTGCTGCTCCATTTTTCATGTGGGGAAAATAGACTCGGGGGTCGACAGACAATGAGATACTTCTAATGAATACTGCCTTTGGTCTTCAAAGTCATTAATTCACATTGTTAAGCATGCCAATCAAGCCACCAAGCTAAAGTGTCTCGCTGTGTCCCCCAGTACGTCCGTGGTGGTGCTGGTGTCTACAGGAGGTTGTGTCTGGAGACACGTTGCTGGGAGGCGAGTGTGACTGGGGTGACCTCTAGTTAGCCCGTCATCACCGCGGGTTAACAGAGGGGACTTCCGAGTTAACGCCATGACTTCCCGCGGAGCGTTTGAGACAGCCTTGTGTGTCTCATCTACTAATGAAAACAGAGAATTATGTGTAGGTGATGTTTTAAAGATAAGATTAGTCTCTTGTTCTTCACTCTATCTGACTACGGCACGCACGAACACACACCAGTTGTGGAGGTTAAGGGATTTGCCTTGTGTGAGTGAGCATATGTCCGGCTCATTTTGAATACCTCCTCCTTTTTTTTTTTGCTGTTTAGCCGAAGGCTCCCAAATGGCTCCTATTAATGCGGAATGCTCCCTCCATTAAAACATTTCGAAGTGATCATGAATGTTCTTTCTTAGAGCATTTAAGCCAATTAAGTCACAAATGAATAACATCCAGTGAAAAGGCACGAAAGGGGCTAACATTGGCGGCTAAAGCTGCTGTTCCCTATCAGTTCTTTATCTCAATCTCTCCCTCTCTGTGGTTTTAATGGAAAATCAAGCAAATGTTGAGGTATCATTTTATGGTTGTATCATCCAGTAAATGTAGCTTGTTATTTGATGTAGTCTTATCACGATTCCAGGACAATCGATGTGTGTTTGATCAAATCTGCCCATATCTGTCATGAGAGACAATGGAAACATTGTGCTGCTCCCCTCCACTACGCGGTCTGGCGGCGTCCACAGTGACTGTAGCGTTTGGACAGACGACGTGTCCGTCATGCGGAGCTCACTGAGGCCAGCCTGTGAACGTTCACTAGTAATGCATCATTTGCTGGTGTGTGGATTTTGTTTTGTCTGTCTCTAGATTTCCATTTTCCTGTCAAACATTAGTTTCCATAACGTTTTGGAAAAGCTTTTTAGGTTGTTGGAAAGTTCCCTAAACAATGCACCAGTATTCCCTAAAGGTTCCCATGGATAGCTTTCTATGTTCTTGGAATGTTTTTTGGGGATTGTATGAGCAGTCAGGAATGATCTGTGAATGTTCTCGGGAGGTTGCAATGATGAGATTGTTTTCTGAATGTTTGCTAAAAGTTCTCTGAATGTTCCCAAATGGTTTTCATGGAAGGTTCTCTTAACTTTTTTAGCTTGTGCTAAAGTTACATGAAGGTACCGCAAATGGATAAGATAATAGGCTACTAATGTGGATTAATCAAGATTTATTTCATTCTGAATACAGACATCAATTGCACTTAGGGTAATTAAGTGGATGACTTCACAATTCTTGGTGGACTTGCTACTCCCTTTTAGAGGTGGTTTGGAGTTAAGATATCTCTGTTTCTCTCTGTGGCCCAATCTGTAAAAAACAAAAAGACAAATGGTGTCAAAGTGTTGATTATAGAATGGATGTATGGCAGGACGGTTATTTGTTTGAACCCTCAGCCCAAATAGGGCTAAAGAAATGCCAACTAAAAGGCAACTAGTTTAAAACGGATTTCTTTGCACTGTATGAACATGTACTTTTTTTGTATTTTTACTTTAACTCGTCATTAGCGTTATTAACCTTTAGTAGTCTTCCGTTAAACATTTTCAAAAACATGGTTTATATTGTAATTCAAATGTTGGATGGGGTTACATTATGCTTTTCTCGCTCCTCGAGACACCAAACGTGCTTTAAACTCTCCTCACCCCCCTGCAATGTGTACTAACATCTTGATAAAGATGGGGTTGTTGTCAATTGAGCTTTAAGTAAAACAAAGAGAATACAATGTTAAACTCTATTTGTGTTTGCATGTTCTGACAACAGCACTGAAGAGACATGGCAAGATGGATGGCAGACTTCATTCGTTACTCTCCGTGAAAACTCATCTAAGCTGGTTATTGGTGATGCAGAAATATAAGTAGCCTAACGCTAGTAATGTGAATAATAAAAACCATCCCTATGGCTCACTACAAACCTCTTCCCAGAAACTCATGTATTCTCTGTTTGTATATAGGCTTCTGTCGTACACACTTGCTAATAGTACTGAAGATCCAATACAGTGGCTTCAGCATAGCACCCTGAATCCCACTGCAGGCTGACTCTGAAACACAATAGGGTTGGTCCATGGATGGGACATTGGAGATAGGAGATCAGGATAGAAGGTATACAAATGTACGTACAAGAGTGTCTGTTAAATTACTAAAATATTAATTAAATCTCTGTGTAGCTGACATATTTCAATACACAGAGTGGTAAACTGACCGCAGGATTACACTCTCAAGCTGTCTTGGAAAGGTATCTGGGTCAACTGAGTGATTCTGAACTATTGGTCTGCCTGTCTTTTTGTAATACACTGAACAAAATTATAAATGCAACACTTTTGTTTTTGCCCCCATTTATCATAAGCTGAATTCAAAGATCTCTATGTACTCTATCAATTTCTCTCGAATATTGTTCACAAATCTGTCTAAATCTGTGTTAGTGAGCACTTCTCCTTTGCCGAGATAATCCATCCACCTCACAGGTGTGGCATATCAAGATGCTGATTAGACAGCATGATTATTGCATAGGTGTGCTTTAGGCTGGCCACAATAAAAGGTCACTCTAAAATTTGCAGTTTCACTGTATTGGGGGGGGTCCGGGGGGACCCGAAAACCAGTCAGTATCTGGTGTGACTACCATTTGCCTCACGCAGTGCAACACATCTCCTTTGCAAAGAGTTGATCAGGTTGTTGATTGTAGCCTGTGGAATGTTGGTCCACTCCTCTTCAACGGCTGTGCGAAGTTGCAGGACCTGGAACACGCTGTCATATACGTCGATCCAGAGTTGATCCAGAGCATCCCAAACGTGCTCAATGGTTAACATGTCCGGTGAGTATTTCAGCTTCCAGGAATTGTGTACAGGTCCTTGCAACATGGGGCCATCCATTATGCTGCAACATGAGGTGATGGTCGTGGATGAATGGCACAATGGGCCTCAGGATCAGGTCACGGTATCTCTGAGCATTCAAAATGCCATCAATAGAATGCACGCCTGCCCATACCATAACCCCACCGCCACCATGGGCCACTCGATCCACAACGTTGACATCAGCAAACCGCTCACCAACACAACGCCATACTGCCCTGTACAGTGAAAACGTCATACTGCCCTGCCATCTGCCCTGTACAGTGAAAACCGGGATTAATCGATGAAGAGAACACCTCTCTAAAGTGCCAGACGCCATCGAATGTGAGCATTTGCCCACTCAAGTCGGTTGCGACGACAATCTGCAGTCAGGTCGAGACCCCGATGAGGACGATGAGCATGCAGATGAGCTTCCCTAAGACGGTTTCTGGCAGTTTGTGCCGAAATTCTTTTGTTATGCAAACTGATTGTTGCAGCAGCTGTCCGGGTGGCTGGTCTCAGACGATCTTGGAGGTGAAGAGGCTGGATGTGGAGGTCCTGGGCTGGTGTGGTTACGCGTGGTCTGTGGTTGTGAGGCCGGTTGGATGTACTTCCAAGCTCTCTGAAACGCCTTTGGAGACGGCTTATGGTAGAGAAATGCACATTCAAATCACGGGCAACAGCTCTTTTTCCTGCAGTCAGCATGCCAATTGCACGCTCCCTCAAAACTTGCGACATCTGTGACATTGTGCTGTGTGATGGAACTGCACATTTTAGAGTGGCGTTTTATTGTGGCCAGCCTAAGGCACACCTGTGCAATAATCATGCTGTCTAATCAGCATCTTGATATGCCACACCTGTGAGGTGGATGGATTATCTTGGCGAAGGATAAGAGTTCACTAACACAGATTTAGACAGATTTGTGAACAATATTTTTAGAGAAATAGGTATTTTGTGTTCATTGAGAAATTCTTAGATCTTTGAATTCAGCTCATGATAAATAGGGGCAAAAACAAAAGTGTTGCGTTTATAATTTTGTTCAGTGTAACTTGTTCACTGTGTTAAATAAAATAACAATTTATTCTTAAATGTTCTGTAAGTGATGTTCATTTTGAAATAGCCCTGATGGTCTGTGTGGAATATTCAGTAGAACAGCCCTGTTTAATGTTTATATAACATAGTCGTAATCAGTTAAAGATACGTATATGATTCATACCTTTTAATGTAACTTTTTTTGTTATGTTCCTTGGCACTCCACTATCAACACTTCTTTTAGCAAAAGAAATGCAGATATGGTGAAGAAAAGGTAGAGTAGAATGAGAGATTGGGGGGGGGATATTTTCTTTTACATTTTACAGCAGTGGCTATTTAGCTGTCTTCCTTTATTTAAATTGTAATATGCCGCAAGTGAAACATGCATGGCAAATTGAGTTGAGCAAAAAGAGAACTTCAAATAAACAGTGGCAAGTGCTTGCTTTTGAAAGAGCCTGCATGAGTTTATCTTTGTCCTTTTCTCCGTTTTAAGTGGGCTACAAAGCTAGGAGTTTTCCGTGAAGATGACATCTCCCTTGTGACTGTAAATAATTATTTAGGCACAATAAATTATTCCATTCTCAACCAACACTACCGCCACCAACATGACCCGCACAGACCCCTTTCTGTGTCGGATAAGAATTGTAAAAAAATCAGAAGACCCCTTATCAGTCTTCTAAGAGTTGGGATTTATCTCAGAGAAGTTCCCGTCAGCCAGCGAACGCTGTGAAGTGTCAGCCTCGTTACATTGTGTGAAAATAAACCATTCATCTTGATTCACTGCGACCCGACACGCAGCCACAAGGAGCTGTTTCTTTTTGGGAGGGGTGGCCCAACATTAATAAAA
Organism: Esox lucius; assembly: GCF_011004845.1. NCBI lineage: Eukaryota > Metazoa > Chordata > Actinopteri > Esociformes > Esocidae > Esox > Esox lucius. The sequence goes on from NC_047576.1 coordinate 18,904,932, forward strand.
AGGATTTTATACATTCCCTATTGAAATGGCTTAATGTTTCAGGCCGTCTTGGATTGTGGTGATCCAGACAGTTTGCCCAAGTCCTGCCATCCTGGCTGCTGCTGGCTGGCCAGGACCTGACTGAGACGGATCGTTTGCAGCACGTTGCCGTAGCTCAAGCACTGCACAGATATTACCTTAAGATAATGTTACTTGTCGCGGAGTAAAAAGTTTGACGAAGGACTGGGGCGTAAAAAAGAAAAAGGGAATGAGCCTGTAGACTTGCCACTCGTCTCCCCACTCATAAATACTCCTCCAGGGGGAGGGGGAGGGAGATTGCCGTTGTGCTATGGCCAAAGGAGTTAGGTGCTTAAGGACAGAGGAAGGGAGAGTTATCCATCCTGCTGAGATGATGGGTTTGGGAGAAGAGGGACGGGGGGGGGCGGGGGGGCCTAAGGGAAGCTTCCAATCAGTGGAGTCTGAGGTGGTTCTGTCCTGGTTGGCTCCTGTATGACTGTGCACCTGACGGGCAGGATGCTGAGGGCCTTCCCTGGTCTCACACACCGCACTGCAGCACAACGCCTTATCGCAGCTTAGCACCTGGCTGGCTAATTCCACTGTCTTCCACACACATACATACTTTCATCAATTTCTTATTCAGTTGAATCTGCAGCTGAATTTTCTAGATGACTATGAGAACTCTGTGCTCCCAGGGTCCTGAACCGGGGGGCACTTGTAAACACCTTGTCCTTGCATTATTCAGGCAGAAAACTAACTTATCCATGCAACTGCTTAGGTCTAAGCCCAACACATTCAATTTCTTTTGGTGCCTTTTTCTCCCTGCCAAATGAGAGATTGGCCTTAAGAAGCTGAAAAAGGTGGAGGGTTGAGAGCCAGATGCACTCAAAGAGCAAATTGGCAAGTGGTTGTCTCTTCACTGTCACCGGCTGATCCCCATAGACTGCATTAGTGGAGATGACATTAAGCGCCCTCCCCCTGCCTTGCCCATGTTAATTAGAGACCTCTAAAGCTGTCAGATAACCCAGAGCTGTACAAACAAACATCACCTTCATGTCCAGCAATCAGGAGACAGCAGACGGCTCGGCCCTCTCTTCTGCTACACCAATATGGGAACATTGGAAAGGGGCGGTCTGTAGAGCACTGTTTACACTATGGGAACATTGGAAAGGGGCAGTCTCTAGAGCACTGTTTACACTATGGGAACATTGGAAAGGGGCGGTCTGTAGAGCAATGTTTACACTATGGGAACATTGGAAAGGGGCGGTCTGTAGAGCAATGTTTACACCATGGGAACATTGGAAAGGGGCGGTCTGTAGAGCACTGTTTACACTATGGGAACATTGGAAAGGGGCGGTCTGTAGAGCACTGTTTACAATCAAATCAATCAATCAAATTTATTTATAAGGCCCTTTTTACAACAGCAGTTGTCACCAAGTGCTTTACAGAGACACCCGTCCTTAAACCCCAAGGAGCAAACAACAGTAGTATTGAATTTCAGTGGCAAGGAAAAACTCCCTAAGAGTTTACACTAGCCAGTCATTGTGAGGTCACACGATATTTACATTCTGGAGCTGCACAATACATCCGGCCTTAACACTACAAGTTCTAACAGAAGAGTCTCTTCAGATGTATGTTTGGATTTTAAAATGTTGTATGATTTTGTTAAATCTTAGGGTACGTTGAATTGGGTGGGTCATTTGAGGGTTAAAACGATAATGTGAAATGTCTGGTGAAGTCTGAGGTGAGACTCAGGGGAAACTCTTTGTTAGACTGTGCGCTGTATGAACGCATTGGTTCACAGGTGTACTTGAATGGGCTCATGCAGGCCAGTAGTGGATGCAGCACCTGATTCGGACAGGTTTCTAGAATGTACCAGGACGTTGGAATGACAGCAGGGAGGACAGGGAGTGATCTGTGGCGGATGTGCTTGGCCATGCTGAGGCAGTGGGGATGATAGCTCCAGTCAGAATGAGGCTACGCTGTGGGGCTGCTCAGCTGCTCGTTGTGAGCTAAAGGCTGGTGGAAAGAGGGAGAGTGAGTGCCGGTGCTCCCCAAGTGCAGTCGGGACTTCATGCCGGCCGCCTGGCTGTCTGTCTTGGAGCTGCCACCGCGACCCAGCTGCTGTCAGCTTACTTCTGTGTCCCCGGTGTGGGGACAGGCACACTGGCTGTCAACTCCGCACTCATCTCCCCCTCTCCGTGTGTCCTCCACGCTCCTCTTGTCTCCACTTTTGCTCTTCTCTACTTCTCCCTTTGTTAACACGCCTAGTAACCTAGAACAAAGGGAAAATGCTGAAAGCTTTCCCACAGTTGACAGTTCTTCACACTTTGCCCCTGGTATCTTCTGAAGTCAGATCTTTCTTCATTACGATGTGGTTTGTATGTCCCCTCCGCCCCCCTGAGCTGGCAACCGCTCCAACGATGACAGTAGGGGGTGGGGCGGGGGGGGTAGTGTTGAAGGCAAGCTGAGAGTGTGACTGTCCGCGTGGCTTGTGAAAACTCAACTCGACAGCTAGCCAGCAGCCCTGTACCTGCACACAGCAAGGTGTCGGCCCAGCACCGAGGTGTGAGGCCTTTACTGATGGACAGCGGGAGCAGAGAGGGCCCTGTCACCCATCCAGCATTCACTGAGGTTCAACTGTTTCCACATGGAGAAAAATAAAGGATGCTATTTTTTGTGACAACAGAAATAGACTAAGAGGCAATTGGATTCGACACATTCTTTCTTTCCTAGCTTGAGGGTTGTTGCAGTGCCAGGACTTAATTTGTCAGTGTTAAGAAAATAGCGTTACGCTGTGACACCGTCAAACTTAAAGAGCTATATTATCTGTTCCATTCCCCCTGGATGGATGCTTTTTGTTGAGACCATAATTAATTAGTGTAAAGCGCTGGTACCTATGGCTTCCAGATACAATTGCTGTTCGACCATGTGTCGAAGTTCCGCCGGAGTGTGTGTTTTTGTGTTTGTGCGGGCGTGTGTTGGCATGACGGCCAGTTCTACAATGTGTGTACACTGTAACCAGGACGGGTTTATTCATGTTGAATATATTAACATAATGTGTGCCTCCGTTTTTATTATTACCTAGTAATTACATGCAACGGAAGAGGAATTATGTGAATAACACCATCGCACCATTCTGGGAACCTCCATGTAATGTTTTGAGAAATTCTGACATTTGATATTTTCGAAATAACAAGATAGAATTAACACGTGCATGTTCCAGAGAATCCAACATTGGCAGTTATTGAGCTTGGTAAATGCCATTGGACGCAAGGCATAAGTGAAGCGCCTACACAGCTGATGGCTGATGGCAGTGCCTGACACCAGTGTAGTAGAGGCATAAGAATGTATTTGACACACGGCCAATGCTTGTTGTACAAATTGTGGTTATGTATTTAAAGAACATTTGGAGAGGAAACATAGTGTACACTGTCAGCAATCCAAGCCACATCTGTCTGTTTTGCCCCATATTTGCACGTGTTGCCTTTGTTTCTAAACAACCAACCTATAATAAACAGTAAATGTGGGTAAATGATTGAGTTGAATTGATGTATCTGTACCATACTCTCAAGCTGCAGTTACTTTTCAGCTTGTATGTTTCTGTCTGGACTCTGATTGTGCCTGGGTGGGTAGTGCTGCAGGGCTAGTAGCTGGTCACACTCTTGCACTGTAAAAATAGAAAGACTGAAAATACCATGAATGTGTAATGGAACCATGACAAGTAGTTCACTCAACCGGAGATATGTGTTTTGATAGACAGAATCTGGATAATGGTGTTTTTAAGAGTGTTGTGACAACACTTATATTGATTTCTGTGCATGTGAAAGCATCAAACACAAGCAAATATGAATTACTCTTATTCAATCAAATGGTTTAGAAAAGGAAATAGTTTGTAGCCAAAATCTTAACAGATGGGGTTATAGAGAATATTCTTTGAATATTTCCACCTCAACCTTCCAAATTTAGATAGATTAGAAAAAGACAGTGAAGCAGTCAAAGTAGTACAGGCAGATTTGGGAAATCCGACTGCTGGCTTGCCTCTGAAGCCAAGGGTCAGTCAGGGTCAGTCCCAAAATGCTAAAATTGGTGTTGGAAGGCTAGTAGGGGTCACTCTTTCCTCTGGTCTAAATATCAAATCCCAGTGTCACAGGGCTCTGAAGGGGACGTTGCCCTGAGTAGGGTGTTGTCTTTTGGAAGAGATGTAACAGGTGTCCTGACCCTCAGTGGTAGAAATGATCCATGGCACTTATTGTAAAAGTAGGCGTGTGTTAACCCTGGTGTCCAGGCTAAATGACCAGTATGTTGAGGTCATTTTTTTTTTAAGATGTCATATTAAATTGACCTTTTTCAGTTAATTAATAGAACCAAACACCTGAAAGCAGTCAAATGACAACACAAATGTTTTTTTTTTCACAACGTGGCATTACTGAAGACTTTCTCAGCAAAAACTAGAATGAAGTGAAACACTCAGGATGAGAAAAGGTCAAGTGCTTCAATAAATCAATTTTAAGTTCATTTTGCTTTGAGCAAAAAAACACATTCAAGTAACTTTGCACCAGAATTGGGGCAGCTAAAACAGTCTAGATAAAAAATGCTGATAGTGTTAGTTTTATCTATTAAAGGGAAAAATTCTATTGTTCCAGTGTAATACATTCTGAATTTAACAGCCTAGACACAAACTATTGTTTGGTCTTTTAAAAATGTGATTCATTATGTTCTGTAAAGTTGTCTTTGAAAGGTGTAGCAAGAAGAGTAAAATGGTCCCAATTAATGGCCTATTAAGTATTCCTATATTGAATGTTCATAATCATTGGCTAGGACAGTAGTAAGGCTACAATCTTGTGTTCAAGATTTGACTCAAACTGTATTATTAGTAGGCATATGAAGACAGAAATAAAGTGTATTTAACCTGTAAGTAATCATGTCAAAGACTGTGCCATATTAAACGCAATTTTAACCGGACAAGACATTCTCATGGGTCTTCTCTAAATCAGAGCTCAGCAAAATATTATTCATGTGGGACCAAAAAGTGTCAGGTCCTCTAAAAACAGTCTGTTTCTCAGTGACTGAATTTGAGCTGAACATTGTTCAACAAGATGCAGGAAGATCGCCTGCAAAGTCTCAAGAATATTTTCCCCCCGGGGCTGAATTACAAATAAGACGGAAGAGCACTCCAAATGGGGTTGGCAAGTTTGGAAGGACATCAACGACAACACCCCCCTTCAGCTCGACAGCCACATCTACCGATGACTTCGAGCCTGCACATTCCTGCATCTTCAGAATGCCCACTTTCACTTCTCTGGTGTGCCTCTCCACAACTTCATGCTTCTGGTTTAAGGCATAATAGAGGCATTATACATCTCTCAAATAGTAGAACATCAAGTCTTTTCACTTTTTTTGTTGTTTATATTTATTAACTATTGTGACAGACAATATTTTGTTGGCACTCAAGATCCAGCAGATATCTTTTGCTTTTAAACCAAACCCTCTGAAATGGAGAGGTGCGGTTAATCAATCATGCACATTTATTTTATGAAGACCTTTTTACATCAGCAGTTGTCACAAAATGCTTTTACAGATACCCAGCCTGAAGCCCCAAAGTGCAAGCTACTGTTGGGTTGATGCACAGTGGCCATAAAAAAAACTTTAGTAGGTCAAAACTTAGGAAGAAACTAAGAGAGGAACCAGACTCTGAGGGGCAGACAGTCCTGTTTGACTGTGCCAGGTAAAGATTACAAGAATGCAAGAAAATAATAATTAAGGAATGCATGGGGGCTGTGTCCACCAGAGTCTACATACAGAACTCAAGTCAGCTGCATGACCAGGAGGACAGGAACAGGGACAGTCCAGTGGGGTGTGGGTGGTGGCTGCTGGAACCCCCGGGAGAGATCTGCAAAGACACGCCATTTGGGAAAAATAAGATTTTTCCAAAAACTCCTCTCGGTTTTTCCATAGCTAATTCATGGACAAATGATGCATGTGCTTAAACTACGAGTCTGGACCTATACTTTAGCATTTTAATTACCACGTTTTCATAGCCTATTCACTAAGCAATTTTTTTTTTTTGTATATTTATCAAAAAACTCCTCTCGGTGTTAGACCTTGTGGATCTTTTGTTTATCAGTACATCTGGTTGCCTTTTCACTGTCCATTAAGTGTAATTTTTATTTTTGCACGCTTTTATTTTTTATTTGTACAGTTATGGTTCCAGACTCACTCCACTTCCATAGACTAGTTTTTTTAGTGTAATTCATTTGCCATTAAACAGAAAAAAAACACATTAAACAAAGTTGAAGAGGAATTTGACTGATAGCAATTTTTTTCTATAGATACCGCAATAATATCATTACTCATTACTTTATCATTTTGGCCACGATAATCGTGTAGTGAAAATACGATATCATGACAGCCCTAATACAGATTAAAAACCACTTTAGGTGTTCCAATCTGTTTATAAAACACTTTCTTTGTATCAAAACAATTATATTCTGTTAACAAAATAAATTCACAACACCAGAAATCAGCTTAGGTGAACTACTTGGTTTCATTACACATTCATGGTGTTCTCAGTCTTTCTATTTTTACAGTGCAAGAGTGTGACCAGCCACTAGCCCTCCAGCACTACCCAGCCAGGCACAATCAGTCCAGGCAGAAAAGAAAACTTCAGTGGGGGAGAATGGCACAGGATACATCACTTCAACTCAATCAATACATGAACACATTTGCACAATGAGCATTTTTGTCTGTCAAATAACATTTTGCTGTTTGGATGCTCTACAGCCAACAGCTTCAAGCGTTTTCAGCTATGCAGGAAAATGAATCAAAGCAGATGCACAGTTTCTTGTACGTTGAATCCACTGGCAGCGTTTTTGATCAAGGAAGGCTTACACTTACAGTTTTATTCTGGAAGGCTTACACTTAGTTTTATTCTGGAAGGCTTACACTTACAGTTTTATTCTGGAAGGCTTACACTTACAGTTTTATTCTGGAAGGCTTACACTTAGTTTTATTCTGGAAGGCTTACACTTACAGTTTTATTCTGGAAGGCTTACACTTAGTTTTATTCTGGAAGGCTTACACTTACAGTTTTATTCTGGAAGGCTTACACTTACAGTTTTATTCTGGAAGGCTTCCACTTACAGTTTTATTCTGGAAGGCTTACACTTACAGTTTTATTCTGGAAGGCTTCCACTTACAGTTTTATTCTGGAAGGCTTACACTTACAGTTTTATTCTGGAAGGCTTCCACTTACAGTTTTATTCTGGAAGGCTTACACTCACGTTTACATTATCTCATCAGTTTAAATAATGAAGGTAGTAAATGATTTGGGTGGGTTTCCGGTATAGCAGGTGGAATGGCACATTTAACACAATGCTGATGTCAACAAGGTGATGCGCCACTAGCTGACTTCTAGCTGATTTCTTTGCCATATTTTAGAAGATTTAACATGAGTCAAAACATTCATAGTATTTATTATTATTATATATAACAAGTTACTTTACATGACTTGATTCTTCATATACAGTGCCCTCCAGAAATATTGGCATCCTAGTTAAAAAGGAATCCTATGAATCTGAATTTAGTGAAAGATTTTCAAAGGGAAAAAAATCGTCATCAAGAAATAAAACATGCAACCTTCAAAACATACATGCCACAATTATTGGCACATTAATGTTTTATTAATATTTTATTAATATATATACGATTAAAGTACTTTTTAAAGATCATCTGAGTCATTGAGAAATTTTAAGTGGTCATCCATGATGTTCAATTTTATTGGGGTATAAATTTGAGGGGACAGCTAAAGTTAACACCCATAGTCATCCATCTAGAAATGGCTAGAGAACACACAAATTAATTTGTACAGAAGGTTGTGAACTTCAGGCAATGGCTACAGATATAAGATATAACCGAAAATACCCATCTCCACTACCAGGGCAATAATTAAGTGATGTAGAGCAACTGGAGCTGTGATGAACAAATCAAGGGTTTACAAACTACTAAATACAGGGATGCAAATAATTGTGTGACATGTTTTTGATTACATTTATCTTGCCAATAGTTTTTTTCTTTGAACTATTTTCCTTCAATTAAATGTTTCATATGATAAATATTTAAACTGTGTGCCAATAATTTTGTATGGTACTGTTTAAAAAGTCAGACCACGTGCAGTGACTTGTTTAGATACCATCTGTGTTTTGACTAATGTTATATCTGCTCAAATATGTCTACGAATGTTGCCAACAACGCATTGTGTGGTTACCATCAGCACTGTGTTTAATGTAGTAACTTTGAAATACAAAAGTGAGGTACAGTATATTTGCATTGGGGCTTTTTATTACTACCATTCGGCACACCACAATCCATATGCAGCATGTTATGTTGAATGGTATCTCCCCTTCAAATTGGAGATGGCTCAGTTGCTACTAGTTTCAGTTTTTCAAAGAACTTTCTTTCAACAGCGGCGAAGATCAGGGCCATTCTTGTGTGGAACCCCAGAGTAGATCTGAGAGTGCTGTCTGTCTGTCTGTCTGTCAGAGTAGGAGCAGTACGGCCCTATCAGGGGACATTGGGGTGTCAGGGGGCTTTGGGCCTCATCCCCTCGCCCCTCCATCTGACAGCAAAGGTCAGGGACTTCTAGTGCCTGTCTCTCCCTGCTACTGACAGGCCTTCCTGTGGGACCAGGCTGGGCCCCTGCTCGCTGACACACGCAGCGCACAATTAATATTTCATCACTGTTTTCTCTCTTCTTTTAATCCAACCCCCCCGAGCTCCCAACAGGGCCCTCCTGACAAAAGCCACTTTTACACCACTTAAATTCCCCCAGGAAGTTGGCCCGGGAAGTTTGGATGTGATATTATTCCAATTTATCCCAATTATATGTTACGTGTTATGTTAATAACATGTAATTAAGTAAAATGCTTAATTTCCCCAAAATGTAGGTAAGACTGAAAATATGAACTCTTAGGGAAATGACTGCAGTAGGGATGTCTGTTAGCAGGATGGTCATATCAGGGAGAGAAATGGGATTCATGAATTCATTACAGTAGTCTATCTGATGATCCTTCAATGCAACAATCCCTTATTTCTCCGTCCCTAACACACAGTCAGGGAGAAATTCTGTTCAGAATCTGGGTAAAATACAAACATTTAAAATACGTGTGAAATATAAATATATAAATGTGCCAAATAATAATCAGAAAAGGAATCCAGAAATATACAAAATATGTTGTACTGGAAATTAGGGTGGGAGGCAGAATAATAAAAATCTGTGAACAAATATGCATTGCAGGCACATGGCGCACACAGGTGGCTTAATATAGAGAGGTCACCATGGAACGGTCTGTGCTGAAACTTAATAATGTTATAGTATCCACTATACCCAACTTAATTCTGTTGTTCCGAGTTCCAACAATGAATAAATAACATCCATCCCTGGCCTTGGGCAGAATGACTCACAATGACATAATGGCTCAGTAGCAGTTCCACTTTGGCAAGCCCCAACATGGAGTGGGAAGTACACAACCTCTGTGCCTGACTTGTTCTTTTACTTTGGGGTGAGTAATGTTTTCTGCTCCGACTATAGCCACAGTAACATGTGACTTGGAGGACACGGTTGGTTGGCAGCGGTGGTGGTCGCTGGTGCATTTGTCTGAATCAGTGTCCCGAGCTCAGGGTCCTGGCTGTCGTTGGGTTTCTGGCGCAACGTGATGGAAGAGCACTGGGGCCCTGTTTCACACCCTCAGGGATAAAACACTCGCCCTGCCTCCGGTGAGCCCGCGTGGATTTGCACCCGGCCTACAGAGATGAGCGCGCACAACCCCGCATCCACAAACAGACAGGACTGGCCTTCCATGTTGACATCGGAAATGTTACTCGTTTAAGCAGACGCTCTTCATCCAAAGCAACTTCCAGGACCAATTATGGTTGAGTGTTTTGTCCAAGGGCACAATGGTCAATTCTTCAACCTGTCCGTTCAGGGATTCAAACCGGCGCCGTTTCAGTTACTGGTCTGACGCTCTAACCGCTAGGCTATCTGCCGTCCCAGTTTGCCTCTCTGATTTTACAAGAGAGGCGAGGTCATTTTTGTACTATCTCGGATATCATTACATGGGCTGATGGACCATTAAGGACGCGAGGTAATTGTGAAGGTGCTGTGATACCCACAGAAAGCGCCGGAACAAAATGAGCTTCTGTGCACCCCGTAGAGATCTCCTTTGAGCATCGAACAAGACCAGTCTGTAATGAGTAATAATGACCACCCGACCATAAACTAAGGTCTTCTCAGCTTGTTTCAATATATTCCCTCTGACCTTCAGTGTCACTAGCAGCACACCATGCAAATCTCTCACTGTTAATGAGCCTTACCTCCCATTAGAGAGAATGGGCTGTAACAACACATTGTACCAGAGGACTCATAATCATTAGTGGCAAGCCCAGTATTAACGGATCAGTTGCCCGGTACTGTACTGCGGCATGGAGAGCCGTGATGGGGGGGTAGAAAGTGGACAAGTTGCAACCAGTGGCCGGTTTTCCTTGAGTGGCAACTCTTCTCAGTTTTTCCCCCCTCTTCTTCCCTCAGTAATCTACATAAGAAAGGGAGTGATTATCAGTTGAGGAGCTGGCAGTTCTGGATTTTTTAAAAGCTGCCTTCAAGACAGGACTATATTCCACAGATAACTAATCTCTCAGAAAATGTTTGCCCCCACTACAAACATTTTCTTGATCAAAGCCCTATGAAAGGGCTTGCCACTTCAAACATAGGCCCCCATTCCGCCACATCATTCAGCCCGCTCATCGCCATGGCAACTTCATAATCCTCCAACCGATGTGGTGTAGGTAGCTGGGAGTAGGGTGGAGGTGAAAAAGGCCTCGGAACAATGAGCTTAACCCTTTTTCCTAACTTTTTACCACCATCTGAAAGTCTCTCAAGCTTATATTTAGTTTTTGCTACAGCCTAACTATTTATGTAAATTACAAAACAGCCTTTTTTCCCATCTTATTTAATTGGTTTCAAAGGTGCAGTTGAAACTATCTAGGTTGGCTGTAGCCCATTATACGCATGCATGCTCAATTGTAAATGTTTGTGTATGTTAAATAGGTATAAAGATCTTTGTGATGAACCATTATTAAGAAATAATACCACCGATACACAAATGAGACCTCTTTCAATCTCTATGAGCTCAACTCACTATACATTATCAATCAAATAAATAGGATTTAAAGATAAGTAAAAATATAATCACATTTTTTTGATGTTCATTTTATCAGCAGGTTGCAGTAAAGGTGGATAGTACTCGTGTTTTAACTTGTTTTATGTGAAGTTACAAAGGGATTATAATGATGGATAGGGTTTAATCATTCCACAGGACTGAGAAGCCATTCTTTGTCTTAAAGTTAACACAAATACCAAACTTTGCCTCATCCTAATCTGTTGTCTGTCCGCGTTCTCTATGTGCGAGCTGCATCATTGTCGCATTCATTCATCATCATTAGGGATTGGTTACCCCAGGTTTTTTCATATTCATTTGTGTTGTGCTTGCCTCGGAATATTCCTCTAACCAGTTTGTCCCGCCAATCAACTCCCCCTCGTCAGTCACCTTCGAAGCCCAGGTGGCACCAGGCGTCCAAGCAGCGATGCCTATTTCACCCAACCAATCAGGATTCCCCAGAATTACTTGACATTTCATTAATCTCTATCAAAGTCTGGCTAACTACATCCTACATGATTGCTGTTGCAATAAAGCCTACAAGGCATTATTCCATTTTCCAATGTCATTCTAAAGGAAATGGCAAATTCATTCAAGTGAAAGGGCACCAGTGCTGCGTCTTTTTAAGACACAACCCAATGAAATTAGAAGTGCTCAGTTGGACATACCCAGCACAAGCCACGTTTCTGCCCTTTAACTACTGTGTTTGATATCTGCTTAAAGTTTCTTCTCCACACGGAGTAGCAAAGCACCCTTTAGCTTCTAACAAGCACATAGCCAATTTGCGATCAGAATTTTAACAGGGCTATGTGCCGTTCCCACAGCGATAAAGCACCTCTTCCCCCGGCGCTGATTTGATAATTGACTTATAGATGTGGTGCTAGTAATTTTACATCTCTAGAATTCATACACAGAGCTATGGATGCAAGAGCACTGACCATCTGTGATATTAAAATGATATGCTTATTTATTATTCACTTTATAGAGTGTACATCTACATTTTGTAAATGTGTGTCATTTAATCACATGCTTTTATCCAGAATCATGTATCTTCATACTGTTTTGTACTTGCTCCCTGTGCTGTTCAAAGCCTAATCCCCGGTGTTTCAAGAGCCTTATTCTCATGTGAGCTACATGAGCGACATTGTGTTTCTTTACAATAACATTTCCAAACTATGGAAAAGAAGCTTCTGAATTAACACCTCTGATCTACAAGAACTCACTGTTGGGATTTGTTTTAACACTGTAGGGTGTAATGCTGTATTTGCATATTGCCCTTTTCAGGGAGTTACTATCTCCCTAACCGCATGACAAAGGGACCAATGTATAACTGACCAAACGTTCAAGGCTCAGATTGGATGTGTTTCAGGTTGTTCCTCAATGTGAGTAAAACAGTAAGTGGATGTTAATGACAAAAATCTGGCTGTGTTTTTAAATAGCAGCAGTCCATTAGTGTGTTATTAACAGTGTAATGGCCTGTTACTAAACTGCAGTGTGACATTGGTGCTCGCGCTGCCTGGGCGGCTCCATGCTGCTCCGCTCGCTCCCCCTCCTGCTCCTCAGCGAGACTGCAGCCGAGATGGATGGACAGGAGGTGGATGAGCTCCATACACATTGACAGAGATGGAGCACAGGGAGGAATAGAGGGCAAGAATCTCTGAGAGTTTCTCTGTGCTGAAACTCTCTTTAAAGAGTAACAGTGATACCCGGTTTGATCCCAAGTCCTGGACCTTCAATTGACGTTCACGCAGAGACAATACATGTCTGGTCGTATGCCATAGCAAGTTTTATTTCCTTTATTTAAACAGGGTGTCACACCAAGACCTTGTTCTGGTTTTCATGAGCTCTGTTTCAAAATGTACAGCTAAAAGAAAATACAACCACTGTGTCCTGTAAATACCCATCATCTTGTCTATCAAATGTGGACATCATTCAAAAATGTATGCAATTTATATTTACAACATTACTTAAAAGAAAGCTAATCTGACCTAACGGGAGCAGAGGTTTGAGCCTTAGGGTGACAAACAAGTTCTTCCATGATTGAAGGGTACAATAACTAGAAATACCATCCTCTCTTACTGAAAAGATCTTACTAAAGATTTATTTTTAAAAGCCTTTGATTTGTGTTACCACTACACCGTACCCAGAAAATAGTCTAAAACTAAAAAATGTTGCACCCTACGTTCAGGAAATGTTCAAACCCTACATCCCTACCTGGGCTCTTCGTTCTGCCACCTCTGGTCTTTTGGCCCTTCGGGGCATTTCCCGATCCACACAATCAAAACTGTTCTCTATCCTGGCACCTCAAGAGTGGAACCCGCTTACCTTGGAGGCTAGGATAGAAAACATCTGAAAACTCGCCTTTTCATTGAGTACCTAAAATAGTTCCACTACCACCACCTGTTGTTAAGTTTGTTTTATGTTCATTATTTGTATGGTCTTCTTATCAGCACTGACCTTTGCCAATAACAAATTAATTGATTAGAATGCACTTGATTAGAATGCACCGCTAAACTGTGTGGTTGTTTCACCTAGCTCTTTTAAATGGTATGCACTTACTATAATTTGGTCTGGATAAGAGCGTATGCTAAATGACTAAAATGTAAAATAAATAATTTAAATGGAGAATTCTAAACATTAGGTTAAAGGGCGGTTGTCAAATTCCTTCCATGGAGGGCATACTGTCTCCTGGCTTTTGCGTTTTCCTTTGAATTGGTTTCAAACTAAGACCTAGACAACGAGGTGAGGGTAGTTCTTAACTAATTAGTGAAAGTAGTGAATTAATCAAGCACAAGATAGGAGCGAATACCTCCAGAAACTGGTTACTCCATGGAAGGAGATTGACAACTGTGATAGAGGCAGGCAATCTTCATTTACTGGGGTATTTATCTCATCTTTGGTAAGATTCAGGGTATAAATTGATACTTCAATCAAGATTTGAAAAAGAGAACCCAGACCATTTTGTTTCCTGTACCAGTGTCAAGATAGGGACAAACAAAAAACTGTCTGAGGACATAATAACCCTGAAGTAAAGATACACCCAAGGTAAAAAACCCACCTCCTGGAGCCATGAAAGTCCTGTTAGCACCATCTGCTGTGTTGTCAAGACATTTGTGGCCCAAGGAACTGTGGTCAACCGCAGAGGATATGGATGCAGCAAGATACTCAACCTCAGATGTTGTTGAAAGTTGTTTTGAACGGTTGACAAAGCACCTCGCCTAATCGCTAAAGATTTACAAGCTAACCTGAATAGCTTTTTCAGCCTTTCACCGCACACTTAATCAAGAAGAGTAAATGGTCCAGGAAGACCCTACTGTTGAAAGAGACGAGAATGCCAGATTGAACTTCATAAAAACCCATCTTCACAAGCTTAAATCCTTCTGGGAAATCTCCTGTGGGCTGATGATACCAGGGTTTTTTTCTGGATCAAAAAGGGTCTTAGATGGTGAGTGTGGTCAGCGATGTGGCCAGGCGAGTGGAGATAGGCGAAGTTGGCCCATCACCCCACAGAATCATCCCTATCTAAAACTAATGTCCTGCAATAAAAAATCTAATGGAGGTGAGAAAAATGGCACTGCAAACCTTGCTCATACATTCAGCATTTTAGCTGTACTATGTAATTACTGTTGCCAAAAACATGTTTTGACAATAGCTTGTGAGCAAAATTAAATTTACACTTTGGGTATATATTACAGATATTAATGTCTTTTGATATTATTTAAATGTTGGTAAATAGATTAATGAGTTGATTTCAAGAATAGGCCAATTCCTCGTTGAAATATGCTCAATCAAAACAGTGGAAATATCATAAGTTGTTTTAGTGTAAAATATGGAAATATGGAATGGATTGATTAGGTGATATTCATGACAAAACAACCTTTCAACTGTCAGTGGCTATCCAGGGGAGTAGTCTACCTATACAGAACATCCAGAATGCTACTCACTGAGAGAGTGAGAAAATAACCAGGCATGTTCTCTATTATTCAAGTCATTATTGTTGAGATTGAGCGCTCGATTGGCAATACGGTATGTGATCATTTGGCACCTGGCTAGTATTCTGATTTATTTGCACACATTTTAACAAGGAATGTAGGCGTATAAAGTTCACAAAGCACTCGCTTGCTACCTGCAATCATGTCTCATCTTAAAAAAAATAACATACTATTGTTTCTGCCTATTTTGACTAGCAATTATTCAAACCAATTTTGGAGGAACAGCACACATACAAAGCTGAGGGTTAGATAGAGAGTGTAATGTTGCAGTGGAGAGACAGCCCACAGGCGCAGGGAGAACGAAGGACTTTTAATACTAAGTAAAATACACAAGAAAACAGAAACCATGTTACGTTGGCATGAGAACAAAACAATGAATGACAAGATACACTAGGGAAGGAGACACTTGAATTGGGAGAGTGATGAGGAACACAGATGAGGGCAGTAACGAGAAAACAGGTGTCTGTGCTCCAAATGAGGGAGAGAGGGCGTTGGATTTCACTGGCAGATCTGCTGTGCCAGGACATGACAGAGAGCAGTTGACTGATGCTCTACAGATAGTCATACTATCAAAAAGCACTTAATGTTTTGGTAAGGGTTAGGGAAAAGGTTATGGTTAGGAACAGGATGAGTTTAAAGGTTAGTGGTAGTAGATAGTTAATTGAAAGTAAATTCTATAATGAATTAAGTGGGTGCTTAAATGTGTCTTTCCAAAGAATGTATGTCATGGAAGCAGCCTAAATTCCAGGTTGAAAGCATGACTGTTGATATAACATGAAATGTCTATCCAAAAAGAAATGCAGCTGAGAATTTATAAAGCTTTCCAAAAATGTTATAAGGCACAAAAGCCTTGATAAAGTTCTCCACTTATCTAAATTGCATGGATAACCTCTTTCATAGAGTGGCAGAACAATGTCAGGTTTCTAAAAATGATGTCTGACAGAATGGATAAGTAAAAAATACACTGTGTAACCATGCTCCTTTTTTAAAGATGCAACCAGCTGCAGAATACACGTCAAGCACATTTGTCTCAGTGGACTTGAAGAGCATTTGAAATATCCTAAATAGAGATCAGCTAAATAGAAAATGGCAAGTCATCCCTTAGAATAGCAGGAGTCTAGGATCAAAAAGGGGTGCATCATTAATACACTTGTACCTTGATTATTTCTGTCCAATTAATAGTGAACTCACTTAGATATTGTATGTTAAAAGCCTTTCTTTCTTGAATGATCCAGTTGTCTCATTCAAATAACACAACTGTACCGAATGATATGTACAAATGCACATCAACTACTCTGGCTCTTTTATCAACACGTTTTTCTTAGTCTGACATCTTAGAAGTGCCCGTGTTGAACCCTAGCCTTCTGCCCAAAGTGGTACCACTTCACTGATTAGTGTGGGTGGAAGGAAGTCAAAATGCCTGCTCCTCTCTCACTGCTTAATCAATATCCCACCGACAGACAAGCGAGAGTTGGCAGAGGAAAACGTAGGGCTCTCAAGAAAATAGTTTGCCATCCACAATTGAAGCCTCCGGCCAAAAGCAGGGGGTTGCTTGTGAATATATTTTTAGAGAGTATGAGATAGAGATTGACAGAAAGAGAGAGAGCAAGACTGTAAATTGAGTGGCACTGATCTCACGCGGTGGGAGAAAAGATGAGAGAAATTAAACCTTGGAGCTGTAACAGAGTAATAAAGAGGGATGCATTTTGAGGTTCAGTGTCTGGACTTTGTTTTGCGCTCAGAAATTATTTATAACTCTGGGGGAGAGGAACTAATAATATATATTAAAACGGCAAGCCTTTTTCTTTCTACTTTTTTGATAGGCCAGGGTCAAAGCTGTTTGGTTCATGTGCAGCTCAAAATAACCTCTGGTCTCTCCTGAACTGCAACATTGTCAAAATACATGTAGCTCTATCCCAGGGCCTCATTGGCCTCTGCGTAAAACCACAATTACCCACTTCACTTCAAGTTGAGATTCAGAGATACAGACTGGGTTCAAGTAAAGTGGATGTTATTGGTCTCTGGATTGTATTGTGTTGGATAGAGAACAGGAGCTCCAATGTTTTTGTCGGAAATGGTCTACCAGATGAGGTCAACTACTTCCCCTAAGGTGTGTTTTGCCCCAGTGGCTCATGGGAGGTAACTGTGTGGTTGGCGTTAGTTTCTGCCTGCGCGTGGCTTATGGTGAAATGGCACGGCAGCAATGTGTGGCATAAGCCAAATCCTGGCCCCCATCCACCCACTCTTTTTTCCCAAGCAACGATAAGGCAGCCCAGTTCGAGGGAAGGATAGGGTTGCCCAGTTGGGGGTAAAGATAGGGCAGCCCAGTTGGGGGTAAAGATAGGGCAGCCCAGTTGGGGGTAAAGATAGGGTAGCCCAGTTGGGGGTAAAGATAGGGCAGCCAAGTTGGGGGTAAAGATAGGGCAGCCCAGTTGGGAGTAAAGATAGGGCAGCCCAGTTGGGGGTAAAGATAGGGCAGCTCAGTTGGGGGTAAAGATAGGGCAGCCCAGTTGGGAGTAAAGATAGGGCAGCCCAGTTGGGAGTAAAGATAGGGCAGCCCAGTTGGGGGTAAAGATAGGGCAGCCCAGTTGGGGGTAAAGATAGGGCAGCCCAGTTGGGGGTAAAGATAGGGCAGCCCAGTTGGGGGTAAAGATAGGGCAGCCCAGTTGGGAGTAAAGATAGGGCAGCCCAGTTGGGAGTAAAGATAGGGCAGCTCAGTTGGGGGTAAAGATAGGGCAGCCCAGTTGGTGGTAAAGATAGGGCAGCCCAGTTTGGGATATATCCCTGGGAAATCTTTTCTCTTTCTTATTTGTGATTTGTCCTTTCAAGCAAGACAGCCCTAAGGTTCAGTGGAACATAAAAAAATAAAAATAATAATAATATTACCACTTCCATCTGATTATGTATCATGCAGTGCGCAGACAAGTCATCCCTCTTTTTTCATCTGTCTTTTTCCAGTCACATTTGTTAAGAGAAGAGAAGTCAAAGTTTAAGGAAAAGGACTATGACCGATGACTTTCAATGGAAAAATGGGCTTTCCCTCTGAGCTTCCATAAGACATCCAATACAGCAAAGGGCTTTGCGCTTGACATGGGTACCTTTCTCTTTCTAATGTTTTTCCCCATCAATATAGTAAAACTGCTTGCCGTTCACTCAGTGGTAGAAGTTCTTCAATTCTCTGTTTGACTGTAGATCTATGTAGCGCTCCGAGATATATGGAGCTGCTTTTGAAGGCATTCTGATGAAAGGGTCTGTGTTGTTTATGTGGGAAAACCCAGTCTATTGTTTTAAATAAGAGTAGGAAGCCTAAGGGTTGCCCTAGCTACACTGACCACAGCTAATGCCTGCACAGAATCATCTGTTTGAAAAGAACATAAGGGATCTGCAGTTTTACATGGTTAATTATTGCTACGGGGCCATATCTCAGGCCGGCCTCTCTCCATTTGCATAATTAGGAGCCCTTCAGCTTGGACATTTGCTATAGTGCCTAGTTTAAGACAAAAGTCCTCGCCCTCAGTCCTCAACTGCAGCCTCCAAGATGTCACTTCCAATCATCCGGGACCTCGCTTGTCATCACTCTCGCCCTTGAAATTGAGAAATCTCTTCATTTTACAGGCACACGGCATAAGAGCCTTGATTGCGCCAAATCGATCTGTAATCACACAGCGCTCAGCGCTTTTATCCTGTGGGCTTCGTCTTCACTTAAGAGGCCGGGGTTATATTTACATCTCGTGACGCCAAGGATTTTTCTCTCGCCGTCGTGATTCTAATACAGTGTCACAACATGCTATTCAAATCCTCTTTTCAGGTCATCTCTCAGTGAGAGACTCTTGCACGAGGCTGGTCGCAGAATCTCCGCCCCTGATTGCCCACTTGGGCTGTCCTCTCATCAGCTGGGTTTTTGGGGTAGTACGGTGACTTGACCAGCGCGACCCCTCTCTCCCCTCAGTGCTTAAGCCGCATCATGTCACTTGGTCTGTTATCACTGCCTTGGAAATGCATTCAGACCCTTTCACCTACTCCACATTTCTGTTGTGTTATTGAACTCTGTTGCCATCAATCCGAGAATCAAGAGAATTTGTTCCAATTTATTGAAAATATGTCTGAAAATATGTCACGTACATAAGTATTCAGAACCTTTTTTCAGTATATATCTTTGGCAGTGATCACATCTTCAAAAGTGTTCTTGGCTATGCCTCTACCAGGCCCTGCACTCCTGGATTTGGCCGTTTTCTGTGTAGATAATATCAAGAAATATCTTGGTGGTCTGCAACTTCTTCCAGACCAGGCTCTGCCTCCTCTTACCTATATTTGTGGCATTTCCATACATTTTCGGGCAGGGACAACAAGGAAAAATGAAGTTTGTTAGTTGTGATCTGTTGTCTGTGTTGGACATGGATTTTATGGAGGTCCAGGTGTATCTCTCTTCAGTAGATGCATGTGGCCTATAGTGGAAAGTGATGGCAGATGGGTTACAAGTGTGGGAGGAGGCCTTGGCACCAAGTCCCACTCCAAAATAAGATGGGTTGAATAAATTGGAGACCAGCAGGCTTTGTGTTCCAAGAGTCCTATATCCTGTCATGACCTGACCTATTCTGAATGATGAAAACAGTGCCATAAACCTCTGTTGCTTTTAAATCTCTCCATCTCTCCCTCCCTCCCTCTCTCTCTCTCTCTACCTGTCCTTGGGGGAGGGGGTTCGTAGTCGACTGGGTTGAACAACTGTCTGCGTCTTATTCCAAGGCCCTATATACATTTAACGCCAATGACAATTTACAGCTACTGCACATCCCAAATATGATGCGCAAACTGGCGAGTGTGTCATATTTTTATCCCTGCAAAGTGAAGCTAATTTATAACAGTGTAAAAAGGCTCAGTGCTTTCAGAGTAGTGGCTTGGTAGGGCTCCAACTGGGTCTAGCGGATTGTGGCTGCACTGGGTGGCTGCACTGGGTGGCTGCACTGGGTGGCTGCACTGGGTGGCTGCACTGGGTGGCTGCACTGGGTGGCTGCACTGGGTGGCTGCACTGGGTGGCTGCACTGGGTGGCTGCACTGGGTTAATGAAGTCTTCAGACGGGGGTGTGGAAGGTAACACTGGACTCTCCACATAAAACCAAACCAGGGGCTATCTTGCCTTCTCACAGTCACATCAAACTCAGTTAACCTTCCTGCTTTTCAGTAGTTTTCGTGGTCTGTGTGTTTTACGTCAAATGTTCTTACAGAACCCTGTAAGAAAATAATCTATCATGATATTGTCTCAAAGAGAAAAAGACGTTAAATTCTCAAAAACATTGTGAACATTTCCACAAATCGTGGAGAATAACACCTGGAATACTATACCTACAGTTAAGTCCGGAAATATTTGGACACAGACAATTTTTTCTCTGTATGCCACCACAATGGATTTGAAATGAAACAACCGAGATGCAATTGAAGTGCAGACTTTCAGCTTAAATTCAAGGGGTTGAACAAAAATATCATATGAAACATTTAGGAACTGCTGTAAGGATACGACTCAGGAGGCACAAGGATGGTCCCAATTGCGGAGCGTGCAAATGTGTTTTTAATGAACAAAGCCAGGGGAGAACACGGGACTGGGTCAGGTGAACAGGGGACTGGGTCAGGAGAACAGGGGACTGGGTCAGGAGAACACGAACGGGGAGGAACGGTGTGTTTGTGTGAGCTGGGATCTTGGCAGTTGGAGGTTGTGTCATCCTGTGGAAGTTGCAGAGGGTTAGAGCAGCCTGCAGACCTCACAATTGCAAAAAATGTCATACACAGTTCCCTTATTTCAGGGACTCAAATGTAATAGAAATCTTTTAATACTTTGTCAAGAATCCTTTGCAGACAATGACTGCTTGCAGTCTGAAACGCATAGACATCGCCAAACGCTGGGTTTCCTTCTTTGTGCCGCTTTGCTAGTCCTTTACTGCAGTTGTCGTCAGTTGTTGTTTGTTCGTGGGTCTCGATCAGGTTGAGATCACGTGATTGACTCGGCCATTGCAGAATATTCCCATTCTTTGCCTTAAAAAACTCCTGGGTTGCTTTCGCAGCATGTTTTGGGTCATTGTACATATGTAAAGTGAAGCGCTGTCCAATCAACTTTGCTGAATTTGGCTTAATATAAGCAGAAAATATTGATATCCTTATGCACTTCAGAAATCATCCGTCTGCTTCTGTCTTCTGTCACATCATCAATAAACACTAGTGACCCAGTCCCATTGGAAGCCATGCATGCCCATGCCATCACACTGCCTCCACCATGTTTTACAGATTATGTGGTATGCTTTGGTTGGTGAGCCATTCCAAGCCATCTCCCTACTTTTTCCTTCCCATCATTCTGGTACCGGTTGATCTTAGTTTAATTTGTTCAAAGAATGCTGTTCCAGAACTGGGCTGGCTTTTTTAGATGTTTTTTGGCAAAGTCTAATTTGGCGTTTCTATTCTTGAGCCTTATGAATGGTTTGCACCTTGTGGTGAACCCTCAGTATTTGCTCTCATGAAGTCTTCTCTTTATGGTAGACTTGGATAATGATATGCCTACCTCCTGGAGAGTCTTCTTTATTTGGCTGGATGTTGTGAAGGGGTTTTTCTTTACCATGGAAAGGATCCTACAATCATCCACCACTGTTGTCTTCTGTGGATGTCCAGGCCTTTTTGTGTTGCAGAGCTCACCAGTGCATTCTTTTTTTCTCTGAATGTACCAAACTGTTGATTTGGCCACTCCTAGTGTTCCTGCTATCTCTTTGATGGATTTGTCTTTTTTGCAGCCTAAGGAATGGCCTGTTTCACTTTAATTGAGAGCTCCTTTGACCACATGTTTTGGGTTCACAGCAACAGCTTCCAAATGCAAATGCCACAGCTGGAATCAACCAGACCTTTTACCTGCTTAATTAATAAAAGAAATAACAAAGGAATTGTCCACACCTGTCCAGGAAACAACTTTTGAGTCAATTGTCCAATTACATTTGGTCCCTTGAAAAAGAGGGGGACATATATTAAAGAGCTGTAATTCCTAAACTCTTCCCCCAATTTGGATGTGAATACTCTCGAATTACAGCTGAGAGACTGCACTTTAAGCCCATTCATTATTTAACTGTAACTTGAGTATATGTTGGTAAACAACCAAAATAACAAAATTTGTGTCAGTGTCCAATTATTTCTGGACCTAACTGTATGTAACAGACATAAAAAGTACACTAATAAGTTCTAAAATATGCCCATTAAGAATATGTAATCTCAGATTTTGATTTCCCATTAGTCAAGTTCAGTTAATTGTATTATGCCAGAAACCTCAAGTCAGATTTCGAAGTTAGCAGCACAATCAAAATGACCTTTAAATTCCATTTAAGGTGTTTGTCAAAGAC